>NW_028319770.1:0-27500 GCF_062004578.1 Staurois parvus
AGCCCGGGTTCACGCTGATGTGGTGCGGAAATTGCTGCGTTTTCTGTGCGAATTCCGCACCGCATCACAGTCGCGCCCCATTCGTGCGAACCGATGCGGGTGCGCATGTTGAGTTAACAAACATGCCGAAATGGGTTTCACAGAACGCGGTGCGATGCGCAGAATCGGATGATGTATTCACACCCATGCGATCCAATTCTAGTGCAGACCAAAAAAAGGGTCCTGCGCCTTTTTGGTGCGGATTGAGCCATACAAAATGTACGGATGGAATCGCACCGCGCAGCATTCGCATGCAGTTTGCACAGGAATGCGGTGCGGTTCGCATGCGATGTGCTGCACCCCACCAGTGTGAAGCCAGGGCCAGAGTGGGGACAGTTGCAACAAAGAGCAGAGCGGTGGACAGTTGCAGCAAAGAGCAGAGCGGGGGACAGTGTCAGCAAAGAGCAGAGCGGTGACAGTTGCAGCGAAGAGCAGAGCAGTGACAGTTGCAACAAAGAGCAGAGCGGGGACAGTTGCAGCAAAGAGCAGAGCGGGGACAGTTGCAGCAAAGAGCAGAGCGGTGACAGTTGCAGCAAAGAGCAGAGCGGTGACAGTTGCAGCAAAGAGCAGAGCGGTGACAGTTGCAGCGAAGAGCAGAGCGGTGACAGTTGCAGCAAAGAGCAGAGCGGGGACAGTTGCAGCGAAGAGCAGAGCGGTGACAGTTGCAGCAAAGAGCAGAGCGGTGACAGTTGCAGCAAAGAGCAGAGCGGTGACAGTTGCAGCAAAGAGCAGAGCGGTGACAGTTGCAGCAAAGAGCAGAGCGGGGACAGTTGCAGCAAAGAGCAGAGCGGTGACAGTTGCAGCAAAGAGCAGAGCGGTGCCGGTTGCAGCAAAGAGCAGAGCGGGGACGGTTGCAGCAAAGAGCAGAGCGGGGACGGTTGCAGCAAAGAGCAGAGCGGTGCCGGTTGCAGCGAAGAGCAGAGCGGTGCCGGTTGCAGCACGCTGGCCGCGGCTGTCGGTGTGGAATCTATACAATTATTTTGGGTACATTAGTGATAGAATTGTTGTCGGGTGATTCGGAGATACAATTTGGTCTGACCGTCTGTATCGGTGACCTCTGGTCATGGAGGGGCTGTTCTTCTTTTTTTCTGACTAATCTGACCATTGTTGTCGTCTTCCTATTGATCGCAGATGTCGATGAATGCTCCTTCGAGCGGACATGTGACCACACCTGCACCAATTATCCGGGGTCCTTTGCCTGCTCCTGTGACAAGGGGTACACCCTCTATGGGTTGACGCATTGCGGAGGTAAGTACCTCTTAGGGGACAGGGGGCACCAGGGGGGGGGGGCACCAGGGGGGGGGGCACCTAGGGGTATTGGAAGTTGAGCACCTGAGCTCAGTTGTGCCGTCACTTTAAGGCGTCATTGGGTCACATGGTCTGTGAGGTCAGTGGAGGCTTCTGCTGAGGCTGATTAGGACGGTCCCTCCGGTGAGGCTTATTGATGCCTCGGCCCTGGAAGCCTCCGATGGAATTATCATCACAATCACATTTCCATTGTCTCGTCCTGCCCTGGTAATGGCAACCCTCAGGTGCTACAAACCGTCTGTATAGAATCCTTCATACACTCCCCCTTCCCCCACCAGCCTCCATGCAGACCCCCTCCTTCTCACAGCCTCTCCAGCCTTCATACACCCACCCCACCAGCCTTCATGCAGCCTCCCCACCACCCTTCATGCAGCCTCCCCATCACCCTTCATGCAGCTTTCCCCTCCTTAATGCAGCCTTCCCACCACACTTCATGCAGCCTCCCCACCACCCTTCATGCAGCCTCCCCACCACCCTTCATGCAGCCTCCCCACCACCCTTCATGCAGCCTCCCCATCATCCTTCATGCAGCCTCCCCTCCTTCATGCAGCCTCCCCACCACCCTTCATGCAGCCTCCCCCACCAGCCTTCATGCAGCCTCCCCTCCTTCATGCAGCCTTCCCTCCTTCATACTCCCACCCCACCAGCCTTCATGCAGCCTCCCCTCCTTTATGCACCCACCCCACCAGCCTTCACACAGCCTCCTCTCCTTCATACACCCACCCCTCCTTTACACAGCCTCCCCTCCTTTATACACCCACCCCACCAGCCTTCACACAGCCTCCCCTCCTTCATACACCCACCCCTCCTTTACACAGCCTCCCCTCCTTCATACACCCACCCCACCAGCCTTCACACAGCCTTCCCCTTCATACAGCCTCTTTTCCTTCATACAGCCTCTTTTCCTTCATTCAGCATCTTCTCCTTTATGCAACCTCTTCTCCTTCATGCAGCCTCCCCTCTTTCATGCAGCTTCCCCTTCTTCATACACCCACCCCACCAGCCTTCATACAGCCTCCCCTCCTTCATACACCCTACCCACCAGCCCTCATACCGCCTCCTGTCCTTCATACAGCCCTTCCCTTCTTCATACAGCCTCCTCTCCATACACCCACCCAACCAGCCTTCACACAGCTGCTCTAACTTCATACAGACTCCTTTCCTTCATACAGCCTCTTCTCCTTCAATACAGCCTCCCCTCCATCATACAGCCTCCTGTCCTTCATACAGCCCTTCCCTTCTTCATACAGCCTCCCCTCCTTCGCACAGCCCCCCCAGCCTCACATATAGTCCTCCCAGCTCCTGAGTGTGCATAACACTACTAGATAAGTGTCATTTAGTTTTTTCTTAACTATGAGGTTTTTCTGAGGGTAAATGCTGCTGTTGTGCCTACTTGGGAGCTGGGATCTAGCGGGTCAAGTCAGGCACACACCTGTTCTGCATACTGAGGATGTGGGAGGCAGTGAATGTTCGGGCAGCTGGCAGGGCAGTTGTTTTGTAGGTGACATTTAGATGGACCTGCTGTGCTTTCCTGCGTCGGCGAGGTTCACTTTGCGGCTGAACATTCAGGTTCTTACATTAGCCCAGCCGTGACCGGTTCTCTTTACAATAAATTGATGGGAAGTCGTGACTTCAGCGCAGCATTGGCTGGCCACCAACAGATTTGCCTGTTTTGCCGGGAGTGTCCTCTTTAGGAGGTGTGTATGGGGGCCTCGTTACCCGTCCTCGCTGGATCTTCCCGTCTCGCTGGATCTTCCCGGCAGCGGTGTGACGCGTGCGATGAGTAAACGTTTGCTATTAATACCCCGCCGAGTGTTTGCTGAGTGACTGTACAGAGCCTCCATTATAAGGAGAGCTGGACTCTGCACCCCCTCCCCCCGCCTACCCCTCTCCTGGGGCTTATTCACACCTATTGATTATGGGAGCATCCTCTATGATGTCACAGTGGGGGAGGGGATTAATCGGAACATGTCGAGGAGTTGATTTGTAACCAGCGTCCTGTGAATAGAATGAGCCGGAACCTTACGTCTCTATTTATGGATCACTTTATTTGTATGTTTACGTTTCCATTCAATATCTGTCAGCCTAAAATGGCAGCTTCCCTGTACTTGGCCTCAAAGTGGTTGTAGATGAAATATGAACAAAGCACATCCCTCGATAGTGTGTACTTGTCTCTGTTCAGAAAGTGTCATTTCTGTCTGCTGGCTCCTTCCTCTGCTAGCAGGGAGCACACAGCCTGTGATTGACAGCCTCAACTCTGTTCCTGTGTGTTGTGTGAAGAGGGGGAGTGGTCCCTCCCCTTCCTTCCTCTTCCCCTTCCCCTTCCTCTTCCCCTTCCTCTTCCCCTTCCCCTTCCCCTTCCCCTTGCCTTCATCCCCTTCCCTCCTCTTTCCCTTCCCTTCCCTCCACTCCCCTTCCCTCCTCTTCCCTTTCCCCTTCTCCTTCCTCTCCTTCTCCTTCCCCTCCTTCTCCTTCCCTTTCCCCTTCCCTTCTTCTTCTTCTCCTTCCCTTTCCCTTCTTCTCCTTCTCCTTTCCCTTCTCTTTCTCCTTCCCCTTCCTCTCCTTCTCCTTCCCCTTCCTCTCCTTCTCCTTCCCCTTCCTCTCCTTCTCCCTCCCCTTCCTCTCCTTCTCCCTCTCCTTCCCCTTCTCCTTCTTCTTCCCCTTCTCCTTCCTTTTTCCCCTTCTCCTTCCCCTTCTCCCTCTCCTTCTCCTTTCCCTTCTCCTTCTCCTTTCCCTTCTCCTTTCCCTTCTCCTTCTCCTTTCCCTTCTCCTTCCCCTTCTCCTTCTCCTTCCTCTTCCCCTTCTCCTTCCCCTTCTCCTTCCCCTTCCCCTTCCCCTTCTCCTTCCCCTTCTCCCCTCCCCTCCCACTTCCCCTTCCCCTTCTTCCCCTTCCCCTTCTTCTCCTTCCTCTTCCCCTTCTTCTCATTCCTCTTCCCCTTCTTCTCCTTCCTCTTCCCCTTCTCGTTTTCCTTCCTCTTCCCCCTCTCCTCTCCCCTCCCCCTTCCCCTTCTCCTCTCCCCTCCCCCTGGCCCAATGAGGATTTCACATTGAATCCTGTGCTGCGACTGCCGCAGCCACATTCACCGTACAGTTGTGGCGCGCTCCTATTGACTTCAATGGGCAAGTTTGTTAGGCAATGCCATCCGGGGCCGCGGATAAGGGTGGGTACCATCAGTCCTCCTGTACAGGGCCCAGACCAGCAGGAGGGCCCAGCTAGGTGAGTCAGATGTGGGTAGGGAGGGCAATCTGCACGGTGGGGGCATTATTGGAAACCGATCCCCTATATGGCTGTCTCTGCAGGAGCTGGCTTCTTCTCCTCTCCCTTCCGCTGGCTTTCAGCTGCTGCAGAGAGAAGAGCTATACAAGGGATCGGTTCCAGTAATTGCCCCCCTCGCTGCACCCATCACCCTCCCTGTGTGGCATAAATGTGTACCCCCACCTCCCCATGGCTGCCGGCTTCCCTCCTCTCCTTCCCACCAGCAGCTGCATGCACACAATAGGATTCTTCAGGATGGGGAGTGGGGAAAGGTTCCAGTAAATATGTCAGATTTGCCAGCCCCATCCTTAACTGAATGAACACAATGAGTAATCAGTACTGATCGCTCACTGTGTTCATTCATTACTGAAGCATAGTAAACTAGTACATTTTTTTGGGGAGGGGGGGCCTGTCAGGTTGACTGTAAGGGGCCCCGTGGTTCATAACAGCAGCCCCGATGCCATCTGTTAAACTCCTCATGCCATGATGCAAAGCGTCACAGGCAGAGGCGGACTGACCATTTGGAAACTCGGGCACTGCCCGAGGGCCCGGGGTCAGTAGGGGGCCCCATGAGATGCCCTTGGTACCTTTTTCACAGGCTTTTTTGGGTAAGGACACAGGGGCCCCATGATCCCCGTGGGCCCCATGAGTTGTCAGTCCGCCCCTGGTCACCGGTGCACCCATGTATACTCACTCCTCCGGCCGCCATGTAAATTGGGACTTACATAGGTGATGGTGGTGGTGGGGGGGGGGTTATAATAGACTGTTCTTCTAGGACTTCTCCCCCTCATTGGTCCCCGAGGATGGAGAACCCCCCCTTGGAATAAAGCTTGGCATTTACATATTGTACACAAAGAAACATTTCAAATTCGTGAAATTGTTTTTTCTAATTTATTGAGATTTATTAAAAAAAAAAAGTGTTCCAGGAAGGATCTGCCTGCCGTGACCTTAAAGGGTTAACCCACCTCCCACCCTCTTCAGAAATAAAGTGTTGGTGTGACCGCATTGCAGACTCCTGCGGCACGGCGTCTAACCGCGAGTGAAATCATAAAAATGCCAAAAATACAAGTTCCTTAACGCCAAGTGGTCCCTTGCGGCGTGCGATCTCTCCGGGTTGCTGCACTTCGCTCCGCTGTCCCTCCGGGCCGCATGGAAAATCTTGGCCTACGTGAGAGGGCCGATTGTTGAGGGGCTGACGGCTCCCTCCGCCCCACGGACCAGGAGCCCAAAATACTCCCTGAACTTTCCCTCGGAAGCCAGCGGCGTGGAAACTTGGCACAGGAGGGTCCCCGCGGAGAACGAGTCCCATTATATGTCCTCATTTTATAGAAGATAGCCAGAAAACTGCCGGTCCTGGGATTCCCAGAGAAGGGAGCCTTCTGCAGTGTGCAGCAGAAAGGGAATTCTGGGTAACATATGCCCCCCTCCCCAGCTGTCATACACCCCCCCCCCCCAGGGTTCTTTCAGTCCCCAATCCTTCATACTAGCCTCCCAATCCTTCATACAGCCTCCCCCATGCCTTTATACTGCCCCCAACCCTTGTAATGCCCCCTCCTTCATACAGCCCCCTAACATTCATCCAGCCTCCCTCCATTCATCCAGCCTCCCTCCTTAATGCCAGCCCCCTATCCTTCATACAAGCTTCCCCCAGTCTTTATACTGCCCCCAACCCTCATATAGCCCCCCCTTCATACCAGCTCCCCACCCTTCATACAACCCCCCTCCCCTTCATACAGTCTCCCCCATGCCTTTATACTACCCCCCAGCCCTCATACAGCTCCCCTCCTTTATATGAGCCTCCCCCCTTCATACAGCCTCCCCCGTGCCTTTTTACTGCCCCCAACACTCATAAAGCCCCCCTCCTTCATACAGCCCCCCACAATTCACCCAGCTTCCCTCCTTAATGCCAGCCCCCTATCCTTCGTACAGCCTTCCCCAGTCTTTATACTGCCCTCAACCCTCATATAGCCCCCCCCCCTTCATACCAGCTCCCCATCCTTCATACAACCCCCTCCCTCCCCCTTTCATACAGCCTCCCCCATGCCTTTATACTGCCTCCAGCCCTCATACAGCTCCCCTCCTTTATACGAGCCTCCCATCCTTCATACAGCCTTCCTCAGTCTTTATACTGCCCCCATCTCCCATATAGCCCCCCCTTCATACCAGCTCCCCATCCTTCGTACAGCCTCCCCCATGCCTTTATACTGTCCCAAGCCCTCATACAGCCCCTCTCCTTCAGACCAGCCCCCCATCCTTCATACAGCCCCTCTCCTTCAGACTAGCCCCCCATCCTTCATACAGCCTTCCCCAGTCTTTATAATGCCCCCACCTTCAAATAGCCCCTCTTCATACCAGCTCCCTATTCTACATACAGCCTTCCCCCTTCCTTCATACGGCCTCCCTGTGCCTTTATACGTCTCCCAGCCCTCATATACCCCCCCCTAGCCTTCCTATAACCTATAACCCCCTCCCTTCATACACTTCCCCTCATGCACCCCCCCCCCCAGCCTTCATACAACCCCCTTCCTTCATACCAGCCCACAATATAGGCCCCCTCCTTCAAACCCCCCAATCCTTCTTACAGCCCCCCATTAACACAGTCTCCACTGAGTCTTTATACTGCCCCCTAGCCTTCATACAGCCTCCTCCTTCATACAGCTCCCCCAGCCCCGTTCCTCCATACCAGCCCCTCAGCCCTCATATAGCCCCCCTCACCCCACAGGCTTCATACAGAACCCACAGTATGCATATAAACCTACCTCAACCATCAGCCCCCCTCCTATTATTCTTCCCTCCCCCCCAGGCCTCATGCAGCCCCCCACCCTTTATACAGCTGCCCCTCCCCCTGCACTTCTGTCTGGAAGGGGATTCTGATATGCAGATTAGCTGCCCCCCTAAACTAGAGTCACTTGTTGCATGTGTCGCCCTGCTTTGAGACCATGGAGACAAGTGCTGCCCCCCTGTGGCTCGGAGGTTTTGGATTTTTCCACATGTGTAGGACTTTTTGAAGAATGGGGGGCATCATGAGCGGTGACTGCAGGGGACATCGTTTGCTGATGGTTGGGAGGCGTATTTTCCTGGTTGGATGAGGATTCTTTGTGATTTCTGATTGTTTTTTCTATTTTTTTATTTCCTTTTTAGACATCAATGAATGCAGCATCAACAGTGGTGGCTGCGAGCATACCTGCGTCAACACGATGGGCGATTATTACTGCCAGTGCCCCCCGCGCTACAAGTTACACTGGAACCGCAAGGACTGCGTTGGTAAGACATCTCCCCCCTCCCCCCCGGTCAAGAGGCTTCGCCCTCTTCTGTACTGGTGATAGACTGGGGTCATTTCATCAAAAAAGACAAATGATGACATCATCGCCCACGCCATTACGCCATTGCCCCAGTCTGCTTTTCTGAGCCTCGGATTCCTGAAGGGTGATCATTCACATAGGACTTCTAAGACTGACTGTACTAGTGTCTGCACAAGAGATGGTAGCAGATAAGACACCCACAGGTAGTCCCTCCTGGGCCTGGACCAGACCTGACCCAACGGGACCCAACAGCAGTACTGCCCCCCCCCTCCTGTACCTACGCCCCAAAACGCATTGGCTATATTTTATCAACTACTAGTGCAAATAGGCCATCATGTTCATTGTCACCATTACGTCACATGACCGTTCTTGTTTTCCATTAAATGGTTTTTTGCTGTGTGATAAAACAGGAGATACTTCCGCTGTCACCTTTCCGCATGCTGTGATTGATCTGTCTGTGTGTGCCGCCATGGTGTCACTAATACCGATCTGTCTTCCGCACTCACTTGTTGGCGTCTCTTGCATTGCATGCTGGGAGTCCATCTGGGGAATGTGATGCACGGGCTGGATCATTCCTACGGTGTGGGATGGAGGGAGCTCAGGTGGACTCTTCTGATTTAACCCTTTATTGACCACTGAGGTCACCCCTGTGAATGTCACTTTACTCATCAATCATCTTCATTCCATCCACATCGTAACTTTGTGTCGTCGTAATTGGATGTATCCATGCCTGGAAAGGTAAGGAGGGTCTGATTGTTTGCAGCGACATCAAGATTGTAATGATTAGATCTCATCGTGTCTGTTGTAGTGTATCCGCACCCCCCCCCCCCCCCCGGCCGCTCTTCCCCTCTGTCTCCATCTTCCGCCCCGTGTCTCGGCACCCCCCAGCATTCCCCTTCTTTCTCCCCCATTACCTTGCCTCTTTCCCACATTTACATTTCTTCTCCATCTATCCTTCCTCTAATGGCATCTCTTGTCTTCTTCCTTCTTTGCCTCATCCACCCCCCCACCCCCCCAAATCCTCGACACTGCCTGTCACTACTCTCACCCTTGCCTTTTCAGAACCCTCTCCTTCCCCTGTTTCCCCTCTCCTTCCCCGTTTCCCCTCTCCTTCCCCCGTTTCCCCTCTCCTACCCCTGTTTCCCCTCTCCTTTCCCTGTTTCCCCTCTCCTTCCCCCGTTTCCCCTCTCCTACCCCTGTTTCCCCTCTCCTTCCCCCGTTTCCCCTCTCCTACCCCTGTTTCCCCTCTCCTTCCCCCGTTCCCCTCTCCTACCCCTGTTTCCCCTCTCCTTCCCCCGTTTCCCCTCTCCTACCCCTGTTTCCCCTCTCCTTCCCCCGTTTCCCCTCTCCTACCCCTGTTTCCCCTCTCCTTCCCCGTTTCCCCTCTCCTTCCCCCGTTTCCCCTCTCCTACCCCTGTTTCCCCTCTCCTACCCCTGTTTCCCCTCTCCTTTCCCTGTTTCCCCTCTCCTTCCCCCGTTTCCCCTCTCCTACCCCTGTTTCCCTCTCCTACCCCTGTTTCCCCTCTCCTTCCCCCGTTTCCCCTCTCCTTCCCCCGTTTCCCCTCTCCTACCCCTGTTTCCCCTCTCCTTTCCCTGTTTCCCCTCTCCTTCCCCCGTTTCCCCTCTCCTACCCCTGTTTCCCCTCTCCTTCCCCCGTTTCCCCTCTCCTTTCCCTGTTTCCCCTCTCCTTCCCCCGTTTCCCCTCTCCTACCCCTGTTTCCCCTCTCCTTCCCCCGTTTCCCCTCTCCTACCCCTGTTTCCCCTCTCCTTCCCCCGTTTCCCCTCTCCTACCCGTTTCCCCTCTCCTTTCCCTGTTTCCCCTCTCCTTCCCCCGTTTCCCCTCTCCTTCCGCCCCGTTTCCCCTCTCCTTCCGCCCCGTTTCCCCTCTCCTTCCGCCCCGTTTCCCCTCTCCTTGCCCCGTTTCCCCTCTCCTTGCCCCGTTTCCCCTCTCCTTCCCCCGTTTTCTCACTCTTTTCCCCATTTCCCCTCTCCTGCCGCCCCTTTTCCCCTCTCCTTCCCCGTTTCCCCTCCCCTTCCTCTCTTAGAACCCCACTGCCTCTCTCTTCCTCTCCCCCCCCCCATGCCTACCTCACACCTCCTTCCCTACTGCCCTTCTTCTCTCACTGCTACCTTTTTGTCTGCCCCCTATTCTCCCCTACCCATGCCCCCTCCCCCCCGCCTTCCCCGCTGCCCTTCTTTCCTCAGCACTCCCATTCTCTCAGCCCTCTCTCTCCCTCCTTCCCCTCTGCCCTTTGTGTCTCAGCGCTCCCTTTCTGTCTCTCTCTCTCTCTCTCTTCCCCCATTTTCCCTTACTCATCTTCTCTATCCCCCCCACCACCATCACCACCACACATACTTCCAACCCCCTCTTCCCCTTCCCCACTGCCCATCTCTCAGCACTCCCCTTTTCTCATCCTCGCTCTCTCTCCCCCCTTCTCTCTTACACATCCCCTCTTCTTCCCCTACTGCCACCGTTCTCCCAATACTCCGTTACCTCTACCTCTCGCTCTCTTTCTCCCTTACCCTTTCTTCGTTGAAACCCCCTGCCCCCCCCCCCCCACTTCTACCTCTTTTTCCACCTTCTCCCGTTCCTCTCTTGGAAGCCCCGTAGTCCCTCTCCTCACTTTCGTATGCTTTCCCCCCCCCCCCTTTTCCTTATGGCCTTTTCATTCTTACTATACCTCTTTTTCGCTGCCCCCCCATTTCCACTGCTTGCTCACCCTTCTCCACTGCCCTTCCTATCTTTGTACTCCCTGCCTGTCTCCCTCTCCCCGTCCTTCCCCTGTTAAGACCCCTCTTGCCCCTCTTCCAACCCCCACCCCCCCCTCTTGTGTTGCTCTTCCTGCTTACTCCCTGTGTCTCTCAAGCCCCTTCCTCTTCTTTTGCATTTCCTCTTTTGAAACTCGTCTTTCCCTTTCTGCCATTTCTCCCCACTTAACACCCCCCCCCCACCCCCAGTCTCCCTGTTTTCTGCAGGCTTTCTTCTCTCGGCAATCTCTATCTCTTTCCCTCTCTCCCCTTCCTCTGTTGACATACCCCCTGCCCCTCTTTTGTTCCCTCCACTTTCTAAACATTTCTCCCCCCTTTTCCATGTGGCCTTCCTCATACAAAACCACCTGCCCCCACACAAACTCCCCCCCCCCACCTCTCTCCCCTTTTCCACTGCCTTCAACTGTTGGCACACTCTATCTCTCTCCATCTATCCCACTCCCCCCCCCCCGACCTCTTGTCTCTCCCCCTATTCCGTTGCCTTCCACTCTTGGAATTCCCTGTCTCTCTCCATCTATCCCCCCCCTGCCCCCCCCCACCTCTCTCCCCCTATTCCGTTGCCTTCCACTCTTGGAATTCCCTGTCTCTCTCCATCTATCCCCCCCCCCGACCTGACCTCCCCACCCCCTCTCTCTCCCTGCCCTTCCTCCCTCCCTCTCAATTTTACCTTTACCCCCTTCCGGGGGGGGGGGGATTGGAATCCTCACACACAGATATTGTCACATTTTTTTATCTGCTGCCATTTTTTTCTCCATTTGCATTTCTGTTTTTTTTTATGGTGTCTAGAGGTGGAGGGTCTCATCCTGGACTCGGCTCCCCCCAGAGCTCTTCTGCAGTGTGTGAAGAACGGCGGCAGTGAGAGATGTTTTATCAACTGCCCGTTCCTTGTCTACTCCGTTCCCGGTGAGTGCGAACTTGGGGGGCACCCGTGGGGGCGCTGCCAGCTTTGTGGGAGGCTTCCTAAGGAGGAACCCCAATAACCAAAGCTGGCCACAAAACTCTTTCCAAAAATGACTGCTGAGGCAAAATCAATTGACCTCATTGGGAAGCTCAGTATTCGAGGTGACTGATGGATGTGCACCGAGAGAGTGGAACTGCAAAGCACAAATGCCATGGTGGAGCTGATCCTACACATGGAGTAATGCCCATATTTCCACCCCATATACACTGATCAGCCAGAACGTTATGACCACCCACCATTACATTATGACCACCCACCATTACATTATGACCACCCACCATTACATTATGACCACCCACCATTACATTATGACCACCCACCATTACATTATGACCACCCCACCTAATCTTTAGTAGATCCCCTTTTGCCACCAAAACAGCCTTGACCTGTTACGGCATGGACTCCTCCTGACCTCTGAAGGTATGCTGTGGTATCTGGCACCAAGCAGTCAGTAGCTGATCCTTTAAGTCCTGTAGGTTGCAAAGTGGGGCCTTCATGGATCGGACTGGTTTTTCTAGCATATCCCACAAATGATAGATTGGATTGAGATCTGGAGAATTTGGAGGCCAAGGCATCACCTGGGGCTTTTTGTTGTGTTCCTCTTGAATCCCTCAGACCAGGCCACCGTCTTCTATTGCTCCGTAGTAGCTCTTCTATTGGATCAGACTACACGGGCCGGCCTTCCCTCTTTACCTCCATGAATGAGCCTTAATTCCCCTCCTCCATCAAAAGGCCTTGGCCATCCACCTCCATTGATCAGCCTTGGCCTCCCACCTCCATCCATGAGCCTCCTTTCCCCACCTCCATCAATGAGCCTCCTTTCCCCACCTCCATCAATGAGCCTCCTTTCCCCACCTCCATCAATGAGCCTTCTTTCCCCACCTCCATCAATGAGCCTTCTTTCCCCCACCTCCATCAATGAGCCTTCTTTCCCCATCTCCATCAGTTGCTACCCACCTTCATCGATGAGCCTTTCTTCCCCACTTCCATCAATGAGCCTTCCTTCCATACCTCCATCAATGAGCCTTACATTCTTACCTCCATTAATGAGCCTTACATTCCTACCTCCATTAATGAGCCTTCCATCCCAACCTCCATCAATGAGCCTTCACTTCCCACCTCCATGAATGAGCCTTCCTTCCCCACCTCAATCAGTGAGTCTTTGCTCCCCACCTCCATCAATGAGCTTTCCTTCCCCACCTCTATCAATGAGCCTTCCCACCCCACCTTCATCAATGAGCCTTCCCACCCCACCTTCAATGAGCCTTCCCTCCATCAATGAGCCTTTGCTCCCCACCTCCATTAATCAGCCTTCACTCTCCATCTCCATCAATGAGAAAATGTATATTATATAGGCGCGCTTGTTGGAGCCCAACCTCTGTAGCCGTAGGATAAAGGTGCCAGATGGATATCAGGGATGGATGGATGGGAGCAGTAACACCGAGGCAGCTCTTTTTAGAGTGGAAGCAAGGCTCTAATGCAGTAACAAGAAAAAGAGAGGACGGCGCCTCTAAGTGCAGTATTGGCAATTTATTTAGTAAACAATGGATAAATAGTTAAAAAGACTCATTGTGTGGTAATTAGATCCAGGTGGGACATCCAGCCGTCCAGCAGCAAACTCTGTCTATAGGATCAGGAAGTAGAGTCAGGTCTGAAGAAGGAGCCTATTGAGCATGCTCCAAAATGCATTACCGCCCCCTTCACCTCCTACATCCGACTCTGCTCTCCAAGCTTCATTTTGATGCACATCCTGGACTCTACTTCCTGATCCTATAGACAGAGTTTCCTGCTGGACAGCTGACACAGAGGAACACCGATTGCTGTACGGGACCTCTGTGTGAGGTCCCGATCATGTGACCACTGCTTGGCCAATCCGTGATCACATGAATAGTAGTAAGCAAGATGTCACTTCTGACATCATTGCTTACTATGTGTGAAATCTGTGAATGATCACAGAATGGTATAGGGCCATTCACAACAGCCTTGTACCATGTGACAAGCTGTGACCAATCACAGCTCACACAGTATTTCTCAATGGCTGCAAGAATGCAGCCAGAGAGAAGGAGAAATGATTGCTTTTACAGCCTTTATGGGGGTAAAAGCAATCAGTGCAAAAATAAAAAATATACATCTTCATCACCCCCCAAAAGTAGTGCAGTGTCACTATGGTGACACTGTACTGCTAGGGTGACAGTATGTTAAAAAAAAAACATAAATAATAATATAAAAATGTAAAAAAAATTTGTAAATTATAATTTTTGGTTATAAACTGATTTGGGTTATTTTTTTTTACTAAAAAGATAACTGAATAAATCTTGGCCAAGATTTATGAAGGAAGATTATTTATTTGCAAAATTGTATAAGAAAAACACTTTTTTTTAAATTGTTGTACTTTTTCATTTACATAGCAAAACAAAATAAAAAATCCCAGCGGTGAATAAATACCACCAAAATAAAGCTTTATCTGTCTCAAAAAAAATGCTAAAAAATTCATATGGGTGCAGTGTTGCATGACCGCGCAATTGTCATTCAAAGTGTGACAGCGCTGAAAGCTGAAAATTGGCCTGGGCAGGAAGGGGGTGAAAGCGTCCGGACTGGAAGGGGGTGAAAGCGTCGGGACTGGAAGGGGGTGAAAGTGACTGGAAGGGGGTGAAAGTGTCCGGACTGGAAGGGGGGTGAAAGTGTCCGGACTGGAAGGGGGTGAAAGTGTCCGGACTGGAAGGGGGGGGGGAAAGTGTCCGGACTGGAAGGGGGGAAAGTGTCCGGACTGGAAGGGGGGGGGAAGTGTCCGGACTGGAAGGGGAGGAAAGTGTCCGGACTGGAAGGGGGGTGAAAGTGTCCGGACTGGAAGGGGGGAAAGTGTCCGGACTGGAAGGGGGGGAAAGTGTCCGGACTGGAAGGGGGGGAAAGTGTCCGGACTGGAAGGGGGGTGAAAGTGTCCGGACTGGAAGGGGGGGGGGAGTGTCCAAACTGGAAGGGGGGGAAAGTGTCCGGACTGGAAGGGGGGGAAAGTGTTCGGACAGGAAGGGGGGGAAAGTGTCCGGACTGGAAGGGGGGGAAAGTGTCCGGACAGGAAGGGGGGGAAAGTGTCCGGACAGGAAGGGGGGGAAAGTGTCCGGACTGGAAGGGGGGGAAAGTGTCCGGACTGGAAGGAGGGGAAAGTGTCCGGACTGGAAGGGGGGGAAAGTGTCCGGACTGGAAGGGGGGGAAAGTGTCCGGACAGGAAGGGGGGGGGGGGAGTGTCCGGACTGGAAGGGGGGGAAGTGTCCGGACTGGAAGTGGTTAATATATACTTCTGAAACTTCTTGAAGATACAGATTTCCTTCTAATTCACTGTATTGGTGTCACACAGAGGAGGCTCTTCTGACCAGTAATGGTGATGGAAGCATCAAGGACTTTGTTTACAATTGAGAACACGTTCCCCTTAAAAAGTACCTAAACCCGAGAACAAATGTCATGTGTATTGCAGCGTACAAATTCAGTGTTGTGGCTGCATTCATTTTCGTTTTTTCAGATTTTTTTTTCTTTTTTTTTTTTACCTGATGATCCTGCCCAGTATCACGCTTCCTGTCCTAGGGTGACAACACCCCTGCATCGTTCTGTACCTGTGGAGGAGCAAGGTTGTCATTCTTGGACAGGACTACAGAACACCTCCCTTTCTGCTCATCTCTGTAACATAAAAGTGGAGTTGGTTTGTAGTACAAAGAAGAGAACTGGGAAAGCTGATATCTATTTTTTGATAGCCAATACAAGTGAAGGGATGGACGCTGCTCAACCGGCCCCAGGAGTCCAATGTTGAGGAAGGGCCTCAGTCACCATATGAACAGCGGCTGAGACCATTCCTCAGCATTGGACTCCTGGGGTCGGTAGGGTATTGGCTGATACTGGAATCGCTCGGTCTCCTGCTCCCCTCTTCTCAGTTGCCGGTGGGGTGATCCTTCCATCCATAGCTTGGAGCGGCGCCATAAGGTATACTTTTCACCAGGGGCGTCCCTAGGGTTGGTGTCACCCGGTGCGGTAACACTTGGTGACACCCCCTCTGACAATCCCCGCAGGATGGATGGGATCTGCGGATTGAGTATAATGGATCGGAGTCCGATCCATTATGCTCCCCAATCCACAGATCCCATCCATCCTGCGGGGATCGTCGGCATACAACCTATACGGGGGTGACACCGGACCCGCTCCACGGAAAAGATAAGTTGTAAAGAAAGCTGACGATCCCCACAGGATGGATCGGATCCATCCTGTGGGGATCGTCGGCTCGCTTTACAACTTACCTTTTTGTGGAGCGGGTCCGCTGTCATCCCGTACGGTCGGTGTCACCCGGTGCGGGCCGCACCTGCCTCAGGACGCCACTGCTTTTCACTATCCTTTTTTTTTTTTTTTATATTTCAGTTCTATGCATTGGAAGTGACACCAGCCAGGCACACTGGCTTTCTAGAAGGATCAACAGGTATTTCTGTGCTGGCAAAAAAATGTTCTTATCCCGAAAAATGAAAACTAATGCAGTCACCACATCTAAGGATGGATTAGCTGCAGTATATAACATTTTTGTTCTTGGGTTTAGATACTCTTTAGGGCAACAGGTATTGCCCCATTAATCGCAATGGTAGCGCTTATTAAATACATCGAATTAGTAGATTGCTGCCGGATCCTCCCACAGCGGAGAGGCGAGTTCACTGTATCTCTGATAGACTTCGAATTCTGGATCTATAACACTGAGGTCTGTCTCTTCTCAGGGATGCAGGAATCTTATACCGTCATCTGCGGAAAATCGAGACACCCCAAAGGCAACGAGACCTTCGGCGGAGGTAAGCCGGGACCTCCTGTAATGGAATTGTCTCTACATGTCTGGGAAACAATGTTTATAAAGATGGGATTTATAACCACATTGATACATTCAGGAAAAGCGAGAGCTCGTCCACACCGTGCGTCACAGCTGATGAAAACTGCGCAGATTTTCACCTGCAGAGACATCGGTTTTCATGCATGTGTGACATCACATCCGGTGTCATCACCCCCTTATCAGGGCCCCCCCCCTTATTAGTGATCCCCACATCATAGACTCTCTCATCAATGTCCCCCTCATCTGTCCCACACCATCAGTGTTCCTCTCATCTGTCCCCCACCATCAGTGTTCCCCTCATCTGTCCCCCACCATCAGTGTCCCCCTCATCTGTCCCCCACCATCAGTGTTCCCCTCATCTGTCCCCCACCATCAGTGTTCCCCTCATCTGTCCCCCACCATCAGTGTTCCCCTCATCTGTCCCCCACCATCAGTGTTCCCCTCATCTGTCCCCCACCATCAGTGTTCCCTCATCTGTCCCCCACCATCGGTCCCCCTCATCTGTCCCCCACCATCGGTGTCCCCATCATCTGTCCCTCTCATCTGTCCCCCGCCATCGGTGTCCCCATCTGTCCTCCACCATTGGTGTCCCCCCTCATCTGTCCCCCACCATCAGTGTCCCCCTCATCTGTCCCCCACCATCAGTGTCCCCCTCATCTGTCCCCCACCATCAGTGTCCCCCTCATCTGTCCCCCACCATCGGCGTCCCCCACCATCGGCGTCCCCTTCGTCTGTCGTCCATCATCAGTGTCCCTGTCATCTGTCTCCTGCCATTAGTGTCCCCATTATCTGTCCCCCACCATACGTGTCCCCCTCATCTTTCCCTCCCCCACCATCAGTGCCCCCTCATCTGTCCCCCACCATCGGTGTCCCCATCTGTCCTCCACCATTGGTGTCCCCCTCATCTGTCCCCCACCATCGGTGTCCCCATCATCTGTCCCTCTCATCTGTCCCCCGCCATCGGTGTCCCCATCTGTCCTCCACCATTGGTGTTCCCCTCATCTGTCCTCCACCATTGGTGTCCCCTCATCTGTCCCCCACCATCAGTGTCCCCCTCATCTGTCCCCCACCATCGGTGTCCCTCACCATCAGTGTCCCCCACCATCGGCGTCCCCTTCGTCTGTCGTCCATCATCAGTGTCCCTGTCATCTGTCTCCTGCCATTAGTGTCCCCATTATCTGTCCCCCACCATACGTGTCCCCCTCATCTTTCCCCTCCCCCACCATCAGTGCCCCCTCATCTGTCCCCCACCATCGGTGTCCCCCTCATCTGTCCCCCTTCATCTGTCCCCCACCATCGGTGTCCCTCTCATCTGTCCTCCACCATCGGTGTCCCTCTCATCTGTCCTCCACCATCGGTGTCCCCATCTGTCCCCCACCATCGGTGTCCCCATCATCTGTCCCTCTCATCTGTCCCCCGCCATCGGTGTCCCCATCTGTCCTCCACCATTGGTGTCCCCCTCATCTGTCCTCTACCATTGGTGTCCCCCTCATCTGTCCCCCACCATCAGTGTCCCCCTCATCTGTCCCCCACCATCGGTGTCCCCCACCATCAGTGTCCCCCACCATCGGCGTCCCCCACCATCGGCGTCCCCTTCGTCTGTCGTCCATCATCAGTGTCCCTGTCATCTGTCTCCTGCCATTAGTGTCCCCATTATCTGTCCCCCACCATACGTGTCCCCCTCATCTTTCCCCTCCCCCACCATCAGTGCCCCCTCATCTGTCCCCCACCATCGGTGTCCCCCTCATCTGTCCCCCTCATCTGTCCCCCTTCATCTGTCCCCACCATCGGTGTCCCCCACCATCGGTGTCCCTCTCATCTGTCCTCCACCATTGGTGTCCCCATCTGTCCTCCACCATCGGTGTCCCCATCATCTGTCCCTCTCATCTGTCCCCCGCCATCGGTGTCCCCATCTGTCCTCCACCATTGGTGTCCCCTCATCTGTCCTCTACCATTGGTGTCCCCCTCATCTGTCCCCCACCATCAGTGTCCCCCTCATCTGTCCCCCACCATCGGTGTCCCCCACCATCAGTGTCCCCCACCATCGGCGTCCCCCACCATCGGCGTCCCCTTCGTCTGTCGTCCATCATCAGTGTCCCTGTCATCTGTCTCCTGCCATTAGTGTCCCCATTATCTGTCCCCCACCATACGTGTCCCCCTCATCTTTCCCCTCCCCCACCATCAGTGCCCCCTCATCTGTCTCCCACCATCGGTGTCCCCTTCATCTGTCCCCCCTTCATCTGTCCCCCACCATCGGTGTCCCTCTCATCTGTCCTCCACCATCGGTGTCCCTCTCATCTGTCCTCCACCATCGGTGTCCCCCTCATCTGTCCTCCACCATCGGTGTCCCCCTCATCTGTCCCCCCTCATCTGTCCCCCACCATCAGTGTCCCCCACATCTGTCCCCCACCACCAGTGTCCCCCACCATCAGTGTCCCCCTCATCTGTCCCCCACCATCGGTGTCCCCTTCATCTGTCCCTCTCATCTGTCCCCCACCATCAGTGTCCCTCTCATCTGTCCCCCACCATCGGTGTCCCCCTCATCTGTCCCCCACCATCAGTGTCCCCCTCATCTGTCCCCCACCATCGGTGTCCCCCTCATCTGTCCCCCACCATCAGTGTCCCCTCATCTGTCCCCCACCATCGGTGTCCCCTCATCTGTCCCCCACCATCGGTGTCCCCCTCATCTGTCCCCCACCATCGGTGTCCCCCTCATCTGTCCCCACCATCGGTGTCCCCCTCATCTGTCCTCCACCATCAGTGTCCCCCTCATCTGTCCTCCACCATCAGTGTCCCCCTCATCTGTCCCCCACCATCAGTGTACCCCACCATCGGCGTGCCCTTCGTCAGTCTCCCGCCATAAGCGTCCCCCTCGTCTTTCATCCATCATCAGTTTCCCCCTCGTCTGTTGTCCATCATCAGTGTCCCCCTCATCTGTCTCCTGCCATTAGTGTCCCCATTATCTGTCCCCCACCATACGTGTCCCCCTCATCTGTCCCCTCCCCCGCCATCCGTGTCAGCAACTTCCACCAACACAGACCCAGCGGCAGCATCATCCCAGCCAGCATGTGACAGGAGGGAAGGTAGGTGGGCAGCACAGACAGAGAGCACCGCTCTGCATTCCCTCCCTCTTCCTATCACATGGAAGGCATGCAGAGCGGTTCTGTGCGTGTTGCCTGCAATCCAGTGCGGAGCTGTGAGGGGAGCTGCAGACATGCTGCATAACTCCGCCTCGCACCTCTCTGCACCGCACCGCTCTGCACCGCACCTCTCTGCACCGCTCCGCACCTCTCTGCACCGCTCCGCACCTCTCTGCACCGCACCACTCTGCACCGCACCTCTCTGCTCTGCACTGCTCCGCACCTCTCTGCACCGCATCTCTGCACCGCACCACTCTGCACCGCACCTCTCTGCACCGCACCTCTCTGCACCGCACCTCTCTGCACCGCTCCGCACCTCTCTGCACCGCACCTCTCTGCACCGCACCTCTCTGCACCGCACCTCTCTGCACCGCACCTCTCTGCACCGCTCCGCACCGCTCTCCACCGCACCTCTCTGCACCGCACCTCTCTGCACCGCTCCGCTCCGCACCTCTCTGCACCGCACCACTCTGCACCGCACCTCTCTGCACCGCTCCACACTGGATATCACACCTATGTTTTGGTGTCAATGAGACACATAGGAAACCATTGTTTTATTCTGCTGCTAGCAGGAGCGGACTGACCATTTGGAAACTCGGGCACTGCCCGAGGGCCCGGGGTCAGTAGGGGGCCCCATGAGATGCCCCTGGTACCTTTTTCATAGGCTTTTTTGAGTTTGGGCAAGGACACAGGGACCCCATGATCCCCTATTGCCCGGGGGCCCCAGGAGTTGTCAGTCCGCCCCTGGCTGCTAGTATTAGTACATGGATAGGAAGGTATATTATATTTTCTTGTTTTAAACACTTTTTAACATTTCTTCAGCGTCTTCCTGGTTTCTGGCCTAGGCCAAAATGATGTCATACATCCCAGAATTCTTCATGAGAGGAGGGGCTTTCTCAGCTAAGCACACCCTTCTGCCTCCATGCCTTAGCTAAGGGCAGGTGGATTCCAGGAATGAAAGTGTTACTAAACCCACAACAATAAAATCAGGCTGTATATGCAGCAAAGCATGCTTGCTATACTCACTGTGGAACCCAAGGGGTTAATGCTCTTGATCCTGTCTTCTCTGATTCTCCCCTTCTTCTACTGTCTTCAATATGTCTCCTGACAGAACGGAGGCTTGGGGGCAAGCTTCACATGCTCAGTTTGGTGTGTATTGCTAGAGAGTTTTTTTCTTCAGAGAGTGCTGTGATCAGCACAGGGCCAATCAGCACTGTCCAGACAGAGTTTAGGGGTCCTGCAGCCTCATAGGACAATCAGGGGAGAATGAAAACTCCTCCTATAAGCTTTTACCAGTGCTCTGCTGGACTCTGATAGAAGTCACAAGACTGCTATATACTGCTGATGAGAAAAGGGATTTAGCAGTTTACATTTACTAAAATAATTGCATTTCCATGTTCTGTGTACTGTGGGAGACCAGATATAGTGAATGCGGGGTCCGGGGAGAGCGGATATAGTGAATGCAGGGTCCGGGGAGAGCGGATATAGTGAATGCGGGGTCTGGGGAGAGCGGATATAGTGAATGCGGGGTCCAGGGAGAGCGGATATAGTGAATGCAGGGTCTGGGGAGAGCGGATATAGTGAATGCGGGGTCCGGGGAGAGCGGATATAGTGAATGCGGGGTCCCGGGAGAGCGGATGTAGTGAATGCGGGGTCCCGGGAGAGCGGATATAGTGAATGCGGGGTCCGGGGAGAGCGGATATAGTGAATGCGGGGTCCGGGGAGAGCGGATATAGTGAATGCGGGGTCCGGGGAGAGCGGATATAGCGAATGCGGGGTCCGGGGAGAGCAGATATAGTGAATGCGGGGTCCGAGCAGAGCGGATATAGTGAATGCGGGGTCCGGGGAGAGCGGATATAGTGAATGCTGGGTCCGGGCAGAGCGGATATAGTGAATGCGGGGTCCGGGGAGAGCGGATATAGTGAATGCGGGGTCCGGGGAGAGCGGATATAGTGAATGCGGGGTCCGGGGAGAGCGGATATAGTGAATGCGGGGTCCGGGGAGAGCGGATATAGTGAATGCGGGGTCCGGGGAGAGCGGATATAGTGAATGCAGGGTCTGGGGAGAGCGGATATAGTGAATGCGGGGTCCCGGGAGAGCGGATGTAGTGAATGCGGGGTCCCGGGAGAGCGGATATAGTGAATGCGGAGTCCGGGGAGAGCGGATATAGTGAATGCGGGGTCCGGGGAGAGCGGATATAGTGAATTGCGGGGTCCGGGGAGAGCGGATATAGCGAATGCGGGGTCCGGGGAGAGCAGATATAGTGAATGCGGGGTCCGAGCAGAGCGGATATAGTGAATGCGGGGTCCGGGGAGAGCGGATATAGTGAATGCTGGGTCCGGGCAGAGCGGATATAGTGAATGCGGGGTCCGGGGAGAGCGGATATAGTGAATGCGGGGTCCGGGGAGAGCGGATATAGTGAATGCGGGGTCCGGGGAGAGCGGATATAGTGAATGCGGGGTCCGGGGAGAGCGGATATAGTGAATGCGGGGTCCGGGGGGAGTGGATATAGTGAATGCGGGTCCGGGGGGAGTGGATATAGGGAATGCGGGGTCCGGGGAGAGCGGATATAGTGAATGCGGGGTCCGGGGAGAGCGGATATAGTGAATGCGGGGTCCGGGGAGAGCGGATATAGTGAATGCGGGGTCCGGGGGGAGTGGATATAGGGAATGCGGGGTCCGGGGAGAGCGGATATAGTGAATGCGGGTCCGGGGGGAGTGGATATAGTGAATGCGGGGTCCGGGGGGAGTGGATATAGGGAATGCGGGGTCCGGGGAGAGCGGATATAGTGAATGCGGGGTCCGGGGGGAGTGGATATAGTGAATGCGGGGTCCGGGGGGAGTGGATATAGGGAATGCGGGGTCCGGGGAGAGCGGATATAGTGAATGCGGGGTCCGGGGGGAGTGGATATAGTGAATGCGGGGTCCGGGGGGAGTGGATATAGGGAATGCGGGGTCCGGGGAGAGCGGATATAGTGAATGCGGGGTCCGGGGAGAGCGGATATAGTGAATGCGGGGTCCGGGGGAGCAGATATAGTGAATGCGGGGTCCGGGGAGAGCGGATATAGTGAATGCGGGGTCCGGGGAGAGTGGATATAGTGAATGCGGGGTCCGGGGAGAGTGGATATAGTGAATGCGGGGTCCGGGGGGAGTGGATATAGTGAATGCGGGGTCTGGGGAGAGCGGATATAGTGAATGCGGGGTCCGGGGGGAGTGGATATAGTGAATGCGGGGTCCGGGGGGAGTGGATATAGGGAATGTGGGGTCCGGGGAGAGCGGATATAGTGAATGCGGGGTCCGGGGAGAGCGGATATAGTGAATGCGGGGTCCGGGGGGGAGCAGATATAGTGAATGCGGGGTCCGGGGAGAGCGGATATAGTGAATGCGGGGTCCGGGGAGAGTGGATATAGTGAATGCGGGGTCCGGGGAGAGCAGATATAGTGAATGCGGGGTCCGGGGAGAGTGGATATAGTGAATGCGGGGTCCGGGGGGAGTGGATATAGTGAATGTGGGGTCCGGGGGGAGTGGATATAGTGAATGCGGGGTCCCGGGAGAGCGGATGTAGTGAATGCGGGGTCCCGGGAGAGCGGATATAGTGAATGCGGAGTCCGGGGAGAGCGGATATAGTGAATGCGGGGTCCGGGGAGAGCGGATATAGTGAATGCGGGGTCCGGGGAGAGCGGATATAGCGAATGCGGGGTCCGGGGAGAGCAGATATAGTGAATGCGGGGTCCGAGCAGAGCGGATATAGTGAATGCGGGGTCCGGGGAGAGTGGATATAGTGAATGCGGGGTCCGGGGAGAGCGGATATAGTGAATGTGGGGTCCGGGGAGAGCGGATATAGTGAATGCGGGGTCCGGGGAGAGCGGATATAGTGAATGCGGGGTCCGGGGGGAGTGGATATAGTGAATGCGGGGTCCGGGGGGAGTGGATATAGTGAATGCGGGGTCCGGGGGGAGTGGATATAGTGAATGCGGGGTCCGGGGGGAGTGGATATAGGGAATGCGGGGTCCGGGGGGAGTGGATATAGGGAATGCGGGGTCCGGGGGGAGTGGATATAGGGAATGCGGGGTCCGGGGGGAGTGGATATAGGGAATGCGGGGTCCGGGGGGAGTGGATATAGTGAATGCGGGGTCCGGGGGGAGTGGATATAGGGAATGTGATCAGGCTTACACCAGGACATCGGCACACAGGTCGTGAATTGGTGGCTCTTGGCTCCCGTATGGATCTGTTATGAAATGTTTGCTGATCTCACGTCTCGCCGTTATACACGTCAGCAGAAAACTTCTCGGAGATTAAAATCTTCTTTTATTTTTTTTAGTTGTTGTTTCAAAAATGGTTATCGCTGATTTGATGGTAATTACAGAGTGTGAGATAACAGAGCCGGGCTTGTTCCTTCCTGCAGATCTATATTTGTCTGCCTAGGAAACTCCGACCTTCCAGCCATGTATTTGTCTGCTCGGGGAAGAGACCATCGCCGTTCATTCCGTCTTACCGTTCTTTTAGTGTGGTCACCTCTGTAAAAGTCACCCCCCCGAAATGTCCCCCATGTTGTCATGTTACAATGTATTCCCCTCCCCCCCTGAAATGTCCCCCATGTTGTCATGTTACAATGTATTCCCCTCCCCCCCTGAAATGTCCCCCATGTTGTCATGTTACAATGTATTCCCCTCCCCCCCCCAAATGTCCCCCATGTTGTCATGTTACAATGTATTCCCCTCCCCCCCCCAAATGTCCCCCATGTTGTCATGTTACAATGTATTCCCCTCCCCCCCCCCAAATGTCCCCCATGTTGTCATGTTACAATGTATTTCCTCCCCCCTGAAATGCCCCCCATGTTGTCATGTTACAATGTGTTCCCCCTCCCCCCCATGTTGTCATGTTGCAATGTATCCCCCCCCCCCCCATGTTGTCATGTTACAATGTACCCCCCCCATGTTGTCATGTTACAATGTATCCCCCCCCCATGTTGTCTTGTTACAATGTATCCCCCCCCCCATGTTGTCATGTTACAATGTATCCCCCCCCCCATGTTGTCATGTTACAATGTATTCCCCTCCCCCCCCGAAATGTCCCCCATGTTGTCATGTTACAATGTATTCCCCTCCCCCCCTGAAATGTCCCCCATGTTGTCATGTTACAATGTATTCCCCTCCCCCCCTGAAATGCCCCCCATGTTGTCATGTTACAATGTATTCTCCTCCTCCCATGAAATGTCCCCCATGTTGTCATGTTACAATGTATTCCCCTCCCCCCCCCCAAATGTCTCCCATGTTGTCATGTTACAATGTATTCCCCTCCCCCCCCCAAATGTCTCCCATGTTGTCATGTTACAATGTGTTCCCCCTCCCCCCCATGTTGTCATGTTACAATGTACCCCCCCATGTTGTCATGTTACAATGTATCCCCCCCCATGTTGTCATGTTACAATGTATCCCCCCCCCATGTTATCATGTTACAATGTATCCCCCCCATGTTGTCATGTTACAATGTATTTCCTCCCCCCTGAAATGTCCCCCATGTTGTCATGTTACAATGTATCCCCCCCCGTGTTGTCATGTTACAATGTATCCCCCCCATGTTGTCATGTTACAATGTATCCCCCCCCCCATGTTATCATGTTACAATGTATCCCCCCCATGTTGTCATGTTACAATGTATCCCCCCATGTTGTCATGTTACAATGTATCCCCCCCCATGATGTCATGTTACAATGTATCCCCCCCCCCCATGTTGTCATGTTACAATGTATCCCCCCCCCCCATGTTGTCATGTTACAATGTATCCCCCCCCCCATGATGTCATGTTACAATGTATCCCCCCCCCATGATGTCATGTTACAATGTATCCCCCCCCCCCCATGTTGCCATGTTACAATGTATCTATCGGGATTGGATGTGATGGACGACACAAAGTGGCCCATAATTGTGAAGTGGAAGGAAAATGAGAAATGGTTTCCAACATTTGTGACAATAAATCTGTGAGAAGTGTGGCGGGATTTGTATTCGGCTCCCCGGAGTCAATACTTTGTAGGACCCCCTTTGGCTGCAATTCCAGCTGCAAGTCTTTTTGGGGATGTCTCTTTGCACATCCAGAGAGGGACATTTCTGCCCGTTCTTCTTTGCAGAATCCCTCAAGCTGTCAGATTGGATGGAGGGCGTCTGGGAACAGCAATTTTCAGGTCTGGCCACAGATTCTCCATTAGATTTGGGTCTGGACTGTGATTGGGCCATTCTAACACATGAAGATGCTTTGATCGGAACCATTCCATTGTAGGTCTGGCTGGATGTTTCGGGTCGTTGTCCTGCTGGAAGGGGAACCTCCGCCCCGGTCTCAAGTCTTCTGCAGACTTTTCTTCTAAGATTGCCCTGTATTTGGCTCCATCCATCTTCCCATCAACTCTGACCAGCTTCCCTGTCCCTGCTGAAGAAAGGCATCCCCACCACATGATGCTGCCACCACCATGTTTCACGGTGGGGATGGTGTGTTCAGGGGGATGGGCAGTGTTAGTTTTCTGCCACATATAGTGCTTTGCTTTTATGCCATAAAGTCCCATTTTGGTCTTCTCTGACCAGAGCCTCTTCTTTCACATGTTTGCTGTGTCCCCCACATGGCTTCTCCCAGACTGCACACGGGACTTCTTATGGCTTTCCTCCAACAATGGCTCCCTTCTTGTCACTCTTCCATAAAGGACAGATTTGTGGAGTGACGACTAATAGTTGTCCTGAGGACAGATTCTCCCCCCTCAGCTGTGATCTCTGCAGCTCCTCCAGAGTTCCCATGAGCCTCTTGGCTGCTTCTTTGATGAATGCTCTCCTTGCCCGGCCTGTCAGTTTAGGTGGACGGCCATGTCTTGGTAGGTTGGCAGTTGTGCCGTACTCTTTCCATTTTGGATGATGGATTGAACACAATGCTCCGTGAGATGTTCAAAGCTTGGGAGATTTTTTTACAACCTAACCCTGCTTTTAAACCTCCCCACAACTTTATCCCTGACCTGTCTGGAGTGTTCCTTGGCCTTCATGATGCTGTTTGTTCAGTAATGTTCTCTAACAAACGTCTGAGGGCCTCACAGAACAGCTGTATTTATACTGAGATTACATGACACACAGGGGGACTCTATTTACTAATTAGGCGACTTCTGAAGGCAATTGGTTCCACTAGATTTTAGTTAGGGGTATCACAGTAAAGGGGGCTGAATACAAAAGCACGCCACTTTTTTAAGATATTTATTTGTACAAAATTTTGAAAAACAAAATGTGAAAAAATGTCAAGGGGTATGGATACTTTTTCAAGGCACTGTACTTACCTGAGTTCGATCTTGATCCAGAGCTGTGCCTGAGAGCAGCGGCTCTCTCCTCACTGGACAGAGAGGCAGCAGGGGGAGCCATTGGCTTCTGTTGCTGCCAATCACAGCCAGTGAGGAGGGAGCGGGGGGGGTGTCACTGGTAAGGGGGGAGGAGCCAGGAACGCCGGCGGGGTTTTTTCATGTCAGTTATTTTTTTTTTTTAATAATTGAATTGAAATTCTCTGTCTCTCTGGTTCTGGTAAAACAAGTTCCATGTTCTTTTTTACTTATAGATGTTACAACCGTCCAGACGAGTATCACGTTTAAGCTGAACGATGGCGCTTGCAGGCTGAAGCGGACAGACGCGTACCAGGGACTCGCCCAGAACAAGGTGTCAGGTAGGAAGCGGTCAGTACAAAGTTGGAGGAGCTCTCTTCCCTGTATGTGGGCTGAAATCAGATTGTTTCCGGTCTGTGGAAAGACCCTTGACACCCAGAATGGAGCCTAGAATGCAGCAATTCTGCAACCGCAAAGTTTTTTTGTTTTTTTTTTCTTTTTTGTTTTTTAATTCTCTTATTCCCCTTTTATGTTG
>NW_028319771.1:0-35000 GCF_062004578.1 Staurois parvus
GTAACGGGGTTACAGAGAGGATTAGTGATGGGGTACAAGGAGGAAGGCTAGTGTTAGGGCCGGGGAGGGGGGTTAGGGGGGAGGGGGGTGTAACGGGGTTACAGAGAGGATTAGTGATGGGGTACAAGGGAAGAAGGCTAGTGTTAGGGATGGGGAGGGGGGGTGTAACGGGGTTACAGAGAGGATTAGTGATGGGGTACAAGGAGGAAGGCTAGTGTTAGGGATGGGGGAGGGGGGTGTAACGGGGTTACAGAGAGGATTAGTGATGGGGTACAAGGAAGAAGGCTAGTGTTAGGGATGGGGAGGGGGGGGTGTAACGGGTTACAGAGAGGATTAGGGATGGGGTACAAGGAGGAAGGCTAGTGTTAGGGATGGGGGGGGGGTAACGGGGTTACAGAGAGGATTAGTGTTGGGGTACAAGGAAGAAGGCTAGTGTTAGGGTTGGAGGGGGTTGTAACGGGGTTAAAGGGAGGGTTATTAATGGGCTGCAAGAGGGAAAGTTAGTGTTAAGGTTGGATAGTTAGTGTTGGGGTATAGGAAGGGCTTGTGTTGGGGTTACAAAGGAGAAGGCCAGTTTTGGGGTTTTGGGTGGTTAGTGTTGGGGTTACAGGGAAGGTCAATGATGGGGTAACAGTGGGGGTTAGTGATGGCATTACAGGGAGGGTTTGTGTTGGGTTACAAGGAAGAAGGTCAGTGTTAAGGTTGGGGGGGGGTGATGGGGTTACAGGGAGGGTTAGTAACAGATTACAAGAGTGGTTAATGCTGAGGTTGGGTGGTTAGTGTTGGGGTTACAGGGAAGGTCAATGATGGGGTAACAGTGGGGGTTAGTGATGGCATTACAGGGAGGGTTTGTGTTGGGTTACAAGGAAGAAGGTCAGTGTTAAGGTTGGGGGGGGGGGGATGGGGTTACAGGGAGGGTTAGTAACAGATTACAAGAGTGGTTAATGCTGAGGTTGGGCGATTAGTGTTGGGGTTACAGGGGAGAAGTTTAGAATTGAAGTTGAGCACGTATTATCTGAGTTACGGGGAGGACTAGCAATGGGCCGCAAGGGAGAAGGTTAGTGTTAGGGTTATAGGAAGGGTTTGTGTTAGGGTTACAAAGGAAAAGACTAGTGTTGGGGTTTGGGTGGTTAGTGTTGGGGTTACAGGGAAGGTTAAGGATGGGGTAACAGTGTGGGTTAGTGATGGGTTGCAAGGAATATGGTTAGTGTTAAGGTTGGGGGGTGAGATGGGGTTACAGAGGGGGTTAGTAGCGGGTTACAAGGAGAAGGTTAGTGTTAAGGTTGGGCAGTTAGTGTTGGGGTTACAGGGGGGTTAGTATTGGGTTATAAGCAGGGGTGGACTGACCATTTGGAAACTCGGGCACTGCCCGAGGGCCCAGGGCAAGTAGGGGGCCCCATGAGATGCCCCTGGTACCTTTTTCATAGGCTTTTTGGAGTTTGGGCAAGGATACAGGGGCCCCATGATCCCCTATTGCCGGGGGCCCCATGAGTTGTCAGTCTGCCCCTGGTTATAAGAGTGGTTAATACTAAGGTTGGGTAGTTAGTGTTGGGGTTACAGGGGAGAAGGTTAGAGTTATGGTTGAGCAGGGGTTATTGGAGTTACGGGGAGGACTAGCAATGGGTGCAAGGGAGAAGGTTAGTGTTAAGGTTGGGCAGTTAGTGTTGGGGTTACAGGAAGGGATGATGTTGGGGCTACAGGAGAGAAGGTTAGTGTTAGGGTTAGTGGTTAGTGTCAGGATTACAGGGAGGGTTAGTGGTGGGGTGACAAGGGAGAAGACTATGGTTAGGGTTGGGCAGTTAGTGTCGGGGTTACAGGAGGAGCTTGTGTTGGAGTTATAAGGGAGAAGGTTGGTGGTAGAGTTGGGTAGGTAATGTTGGAATTCCATGGAGGGTTGGTGATTGGGTTAGAAGCGAGAAGACTAGTGGAGGAGGTCAGGGATGGGGAGATGGTCAGGGATGGGGAGATGGTCAGGAATGGAGAGGAGGTCAGGGATGGGGAGGAGGTCAGGGATGGGGAGGAGGTCAGGGATGGGGAGATGGTCAGGAATGGAGTGGAGGTCAGGGATGGGGAGATGGTCAGGGATGGGGAGGAGGTCAGGATGGGGAGATGGTCAGGGATGGGGAGATGGTCAGGGATGGGGAGATGGTCAGGGATGGGGAGATGGTCAGGGATGGGGAGGAGGTCAGGGATGGGGAGATGGTCAGGGATGGGGAGGAGGTCAGGGATGGGGAGATGGTCAGGGATGGGGAGATGGTCAGGGATGGGGAGGAGGTCAGGGATGGGGAGATGGTCAGGGATGGGGAGGAAGTCAGGGATGGGGAGGAAGTCAGGGATGGGGGGAGGAGGTCAGGGATGGGGGGAGGAGGTCAGGGATGGGGGAGGTCAGGGATGGGGAGGTGGTCAGGGATGGGGAGGTAGTCAGAGATGGGGTGGAGATCAGGGATGGGGGGAGGTCAGGGATGGGGAGATGGTCAGGGATGGGCGGAGGTCAGGGATGGGAGATGGTCAGGGATGAGGAGGAGGTCAGGGATGGGGAGATGGTCAGGGATAGGGAGGAGGTCAGGGATGGGGAGGTGGTCAGGGATGAGGAGGAGGTCAGGGATGGGGAGATGGTCAGGGATGGGCGGAGGTCAGGGATGGGGAGGTGGTCAGGGATGGGGAGATGGTCAGGGATAGGGAGGAGGTCAGGGATGGGGAGGTGGTCAGGGATGGGGGGGAGGTCAGGGATGGGGAGGTGGTCAAGGATGGGGGGAGGGGGGTGTAATGGGGTTACAGAGAGGGGGTAGAGCTTACATGGGTAGTGTTAGGGAAGGTTGGGCAGTTAGTGTTGGACTTACAAGGAGGGAGTTGGCTCTGCAGGGAATGGGTTACAAGGACATGGCTGCTGTTAGTGTTGGGGTTAGTGTTGGGGTTCCGCGGGGGTGGGTGGGGGTGGGGGGTTCGCCTACATTAACTCCACCTTGTAGAAGATGAAGTTGCGGCTCTTTCGTCAATCATTGTATGAGGCGGAATAGACAGTTCGATGTGTAAAGTTCGATGTGTGATATTCGGAATAACTAAACAGCTGGGAGGACTTTTGTTTCCTGCAGCTCTGAAGGGAGATTCTGTTCCCGGGCATCACAAGGGCAGAGCTGACAGCTGTAGGTGGCACACATCGTGTCCAGGATGGAGTTAGCCCCAGACTCCTTATGTCTCTTGGATGTTCCAGCAGTGAGATCTCCTGACCAGGGCAGACTGACCATTTGGAAACTCGGGCACTGTCCGAGGGCCCGGGGTCAGTAGGGGGCCCCATGAGATGCCCCTGGTACCTTTTTCATAGGCTTTTTTGAGTTTGGGCAAGGACACAGGGGCCCCATGATTCCCTATTGCCCGGGGGCCCCATGAGTTGTCAGTCCGCCCTGTGCCTGGCCATCATTCTCAGATCCATTCCTCTCCAACTCAGAGTTTGTTTATATTCGCCCACTCTGCTGCATTCTCCATAACATAAAATAGATAAAAATCCAACAGGGATGGTGGGAACCCCTCATAATGGGCACAGCTGGTGTACAGACCCGGGAACTCGGCACAGGGATGGTGGGAACCCCTCATAACGGGCACAGCGGGTGTACAGACCCGGGAACTCGGCACAGGGATGGTGGGAACCCTCATAACGGGCACAGCGGGTGTACAGACCCGGGAACTCGGCACAGGGATGGTGGGACCCCTCATAACGGGCACAGCGGGTGTACAGACCCGGGAACTCGGCACAGGGATGGTGGGAACCCCTCATAACGGGCACAGCGGGTGTACAGACCCGGGAACTCGGCACAGGGATGGTGGGAACCCCTCATAACGGGCACAGCGGGTGTACAGACCAGGGAACTCGGCACAGGGATGGTGGGAACCCCTCATAACGGGCACAGCGGGTATACAGACCCGGGAACTCGGCACAGGGATGGTGGGAACCCCTCATAATGGGTACAGCGGGTGTACAGACCCGGGAACTCAGCACAGGGATGGTGGGAACCCCTCAATGGAGCCCCTGGAACACAGATGATTTTACTGCCATCTTTTAGAGCAGAAATGTCATGTTTGGGTGGAATGTGTTGGGCCCTTTAAGACAGCGGCTGCCGGTGGGCTCCGGGGGTTCCAGGCTCCTGCTCTCCGGTTCCCGGCTTCTCCTCTGAACATTTTTTGGCAAGGTGCGCAGAGCAGAGCAGCAGAGAGGTGTGGCCCCGAACTCTCACACTCCTGGCGGTGCGTACGTGCCGATCCGGAGCCGGAACATGGCGTTCTAATCATTAATATCCAGCGCTGCGGAGCGACGAGTCATCCTAATTAGGGGAGCGCAGCCAGTCCCGCACGCCGACAGACCGCGCCAATCCTCCCCGCTACACGGGTTCAGTGAAACGAATGCATTACCGGAGGAGAAGGATGGCGGGAGGGGGGGGGGCATTACAGGTGGAGAAGAATGGCGGAGGGGGGCGCATTACAGGTGGAGAAGGGTGGCGGAGGGGGGGCGCATTACAGGTGGAGAAGGGTGGCGGAGGGGGGGCGCATTACAGGTGGAGAAGGGTGGCGGAGGGGGGGCGCATTACAGGTGGAGAAGGGTGGCGGAGGGGGGGCGCATTACAGGTGGAGAAGGGTGGCGGGGGGGGCGCATTACAGGTGGAGAAGGTTGGCGGGGGGGGGGCGCATTACAGGTGGAGAAGGGTGGCAGAGGGGGGGTGCATTACCGGTGGAGAAGGGTGGCGGAGGGGGGGCACATTACAGGTGGAGAAGGGTGGCAGAGGGGGGTGCATTACCGGTGGAGAAGGGTGGCGGGGGGGGCACATTACAGGTGGAGAAGGGTGGCAGAGGGGGGTGCATTACCGGTGGAGAAGGGTGGCGGGGGGGGCGCATTACAGGTGGAGAAGGTTGGCGGAGGGGGGGCACATTACAGGTGGAGAAGGTTGGCAGGGGGGGGCGCATTACAGGTGGAGAAGAGTGGTGGGCAGGGGGGGCACATTACAGGTGGAGAAGGGTGGCGTGGGGGGCGCAATACAGGTGAAGAAGGGTGGAGGGCAGGGGGGGCGCATTACCGGTGGAGAAGGGTGGTGGGGGGGCACATTACAGGTGGAAAAGGGTGGCGGAGGGGGGGGGGGTGCATTACCGGTGAAGAAGGGTGGCGGGCAGGGGGGGGCGCATTACAGGTGGAGAAGGGTGGCGGGGGGCGCATTACAGGTGGAGAAGGTTGGCGGGGGGGGGCGCATTACAGGTGGAGAAGGGTGGTGGGCAGGGGGGGCGCATTACAGGTGAGAAGGGTGGCAGGGGGGGGGTGCATTACAGGTGGAGAAGGGTGGTGGGGGGCGCATTACAGGTGAAGGGTGGCAGAGGGGGGGGCGCATTACAGGTGAAGAAGAGTGGCAGAGGGGGGGCACATTACAGGTGAAGAAGGGTGGCGGGCAGGGGGGCGCATTACAGGTGGAGAAGGGTGGTGGGGGGGCGCACAGGTGAAGAAGGGTGAGGGGCAGGGGGGGAGCATTACAGGTGAAGAAGGGTGGCAGAGGGGGGGGCGCATTACAGGTGAAGAAGGGTGGCAGAGGGGGGCACATTACAGGTGAAGAAGGGTGGCGGGCGGGGGGGCGCATTACAGGTGGAGAAGGGTGGTGGGGGGGGCCGCATTACAGGTGAAGAAGGGTGGCGGGCAGGGGGGGAGCATTACAGGTGAAGAAGGGTGGCGGGCGGGGGGGTGCGCATTACCGGTGGAGAAGGGTGGGGGGGGGGCGCATTACAGGTGGAGAAGGGTGGCGGAGGGGGGGGGCGCATTACCAGTGGAGAAGGGTGGCGGAGGGGGGGGCGTATTACCGGTGGAGAAGGGTGGCGGAGGGGGGGGGCGCATTACCGGTGGAGAAGGGTGGCGGAGGGGGGCACATTACCTGTGGAGAAGAGTGGGGGCGGGGGGCGCAGAACACACCCCAATTCATCCGAATGACAGGTGCAGCGCAGGAGAAGTCGCTGCCATTGGAATACATGAGTCTTGATTCACACACAGTGTACAATGGTGGCGGCTCAGCAACACTTCCAGGTCACCGGCCTCCTGGGAAGGCTACACCACCCAGATCCCTGGAGGCCGGGCGCTTCTGAGGGGCAAATAACAGGGACTTGTCATTGTGTGCAGGCAGAAGTCACGGTGCTGCTGATCAGACTGTACATTGTAACTTTGTAGAAGGAGGAGGAGGCATTTCCTCAGTCTCCTCCCCCAGTGATCAGACTGTACATTGTAACTTTGTAGAAGGAGGAGGAAACATTTCCTCAGTCTCCTCCCCCAGTGATCAGACTGTACATTGTAACTTTGTAGAAGGAGGAGGAGGCATTTCCTCAGTCTCCTCCCCCAGTGATCAGACTGTACATTGTAACTTTGTAGAAGGAGGAGGAGGCATTTCCTCAGTCTCCTCCCCCAGTGATCAGACTGTACATTGTAACTTTGTAGAAGGAGGAGGAGGCACAAAAATCAGACCTAAGAATAATCGGTCGATTTTCGCTCTGTTAGTGGGGTCAATGGCGCCAGCTAATTTTCATGGCTCCTCCCCTTTTCATCGATCAGGCATGTTGGAAAATTTGTGGAAAAACTACAGATTTTCGACTCAATGACGGTCAAATTGTACGATCGTTTTTCCGGAATCTGCGCCATGAGCCGCGACCCGGAAGGAACAGAAGTTTCGCCTGTTATATGGGGAGAACTTTATGACTCGGTCGGCCGATTTTCAAAATCATTGGCAGCGCCATCGGATTACCGAGTGAAAAACGGTTTCAATTTGCGGACAAAAAAAATCGCTTGGAATTGGAACCGTGTATGGCCGGCATAGAAGATATTGGGGTTCATTTACTAAATTTGTAGAACTCAGAAATGTATTTATTTCAGGTACTTATATATCACCATCAATGTACTCAGCACTTTCCATATACATTGTACATTCACATCAGGCCCCGCCCCCGAGGAGCGTACAATCTAAGGTCCCTAACTCACATTTATACAGACTAGGGCCAATGTAGACAGGAGCCAATTCACCTCCCAGCATATCTCTGGAATGTGGGAGGAAACCGGAGTACCCGGAGGAAACCCACACAGGCACAGGGAGAACATGCAAACTCCAGGCAGGTGTTGCTGTGGTTGGGATTTGAACCCATGACCTGAGTACTGCTAGGAAGGGGTGTTAACCATTTAGCCACTGTGCTGTCTCAGCCAATCAGCTTCTACCTTCAGCTTTCTCAGTTCAGCTTTGACAAAACAACCTGGAAGCCGATTGGTTCCTGTGCAGAGCCGCACCCTCTGGTTGTATGATCAGGTTGTGAGGGGTGTGGTCTGTTTATGGTGCTGAGTGGTCTCATTTCTGAAGCTTCAGGAAGAACTTGCAACAAAAAATAAGTGAATGTGAAGAATCTGACGGGCCCCTGGCAGGAGACGAGACCACCCGATGGGCCCCGGGCAGGAGACGAGACCACCCGACGGGCCCCTGGCAGGAGACAAGACCACCCGACGGGCCCCTGGCAGGAGACGAGACCACCCGACGGGCCCCTGGCAGGAGACGAGACAACCCGAAGGAGACGAGACAACCCAACGGGCCCCTGGCAGGAGATGAGACAACCCGACGGGCCCCTGGCAGGAGACGAGACCACCCGACGGGCCCCTGGCAGGAGACGAGACCACCCGACGGGCCCCTGGCAGGAGACGAGACCACCCGACGGGCCCCTGGCAGGAGACGAGACAACCCGACGGGCCCTGGCAGGAGACGAGACAACCCGACGGGCCCCTGGCAGGAGACGAGACAACCCGACGGGCCCCTGGCAGGAGATGAGACCACCCGACGGGCCCCTGGCAGGAGATGAGACCACCCGACGGGCCCCTGGCAGGAGACGAGACCACCCGAAGGGCCCCTGGCAGGAGACGAGACAACCCGACGGACCCCTGGCAGGAGACGAGACAACCCGACGGACCCTGGCAGGAGACGAGACAACCCGATGGGCCCCTGGCAGGAGACGAGACAATATTTACAAAGATGAGGTGCGCAGATCACCGATAGGCTGTCATTCCTCCGGGATGACGTCACCCCGCGGGGATTTCCAGCTCTTGTGCTGCATTCAGTACCCGTGTCATCGCACCGCCACAGACGGGGGAGGGGGGGTGGGGGGGTTTATAAAAGGGCCCCCCCCCGGAGTTCGATTTTCTAATGGTTAGTGGAATCCCAGAACCGATATTCGTTTTTCTCCGGCAGGAGACTCGAGGGAGCGGGACGGAACATTTCCAGCAGGGAGTGCGGCTTTCATTCAGTCCATGGACTCCAGATAATCGAATGTTACCACCAATCAGAATCTGGATTGACGTTCCATCGGAGAGTTCATCGAACGTACGGAGAATTCCCCTGCGAATGTATGGCCAGATCAGGGGTGGACTGATAACTCATGGGGCCCCCGGGCAATAGGGGATCATGGGGCCCCTGTGTCCTCGCCCACACTCAAACCACACCCTTATGAAAGGAACCAGGGGTATCTCACGGGGCCCCCTACTGACCCCGGGCCCTTGGGCACTGCCTGAGAGGCTAAATGGTCAGTCTGCCCCTGGGCCAGATCTAGGATCCAAGAGGATGGATGGAGACCTGACCCACCAGACCCGTACGCCGCGGGACTTTCATCGGTGTCACCGGATCATGGCTGCAGATGCATGCTGGGATTTATTTTTTCTTTTTGGTAGAAAGCAATCCGAGCGGCTAAGTAGCGGGTCGCTTTTCCAAGCAGCAGGAGAAGGCCCGCCCTCCCACCACCGTCCTCGGTTCTCCCATCCCCCCCGGGGAACCCGGCAGTGCCACCCATTGACCATAGAGAAGATGGGAGACCAGAACTGCCCCAGTCATCTCTATGGTTAGGCTCGGGTCACACCGCCGAGACTTGGGATCCGACTTGTGAGACCCCCCCCGAGTCGCATGACGTGTGAATTCCCATGTTAGTCAATGAGAGCGATCTTAATCAGCACTCCTGAAGTCGCTGCGACTGTAGAAAAGGTTCCTGTGCTACTTTGAGGCGACTTCTATCCGACTTGCGCCCATAGACTTCAATGGAAGTCGCCTCCAAGTCGGATCCTCATCTATATCGATGTGATTTGGATCCGTCATTACAGGCAGATTACCCAGCAAAGTCGCATGACATAAAAGTCGCATCTCAAAGTCTCAAAACCGATCCTCGCACCCCGGTCACACCGATCCAACTTTGCACTCGTTCCAGTGAAGTCGCACGATTTCAGAGTCGGATGTCCATGCAAGTCGCACCTGAAGCAGAAATGGGCGGGGCTCTGACCGAGTCGGAATCGCACCAATACGATCGCTTTAATGGTGGACAATAGGGGGCCTTGCAGTATGGAACTCGCATTGCATGGCAAATCGAATGGCAAGTCGCACCAGGTGTGACCGGGGTGTTGGGGCTCATTCACACTAGCACTTGGAAGGGCACCTAGATACAATGTAACAATACAGACAGGAAGGACAGAGATACAATGTAACAATACAGTCAGGAAGGACAGAGATACAATGTAACAATACAGACAGGAAGGACAGAGATACAATGTAACAATACAGACAGGAAGGGCAGAGATACAATGTAACAATACAGACAGGAAGGACAGAGATACAATGTAACAATACAGACAGGAAGGACACGGAGATACAATGTAACAATACAGACAGGAAGGACACGGAGATACAATGTAACAATACAGTCAGGAAGGACAGAGATACAATGTAACAATACAGACAGGAAGGACACGGAGATACAATGTAACAATACAGTCAGGAAGGACAGAGATACAATGTAACAATACAGACAGGAAGGACAGAGATACAATGTAACAATACAGACAGGAAGGGCAGAGATACAATGTAACAATACAGACAGGAAGGACACGGAGATACAATGTAACAATACAGACAGGAAGGACACGGAGATACAATGTAACAATACAGACAGGAAGGACACGGAGATACAATGTAACAATACAGTCAGGAAGGACACGGAGATACAATGTAACAATACAGACAGGAAGGACACGGAGATACAATGTAACAATACAGACAGGAAGGACACGGAGATACAATGTAACAATACAGTCAGGAAGGACACGGAGATACAATGTAACAATACAGACAGGAAGGACACGGAGATACAATGTAACAATACAGACAGGAAGGACACGGAGATACAATGTAACAATACAGACAGAAGGACACGGAGATACAATGTAACAATACAGACAGGAAGGACACGGAGATACTATGTAACAATACAGACAGGAAGACACGGAGATACAATGTAACAATACACAGACAGGAAGGACACGGATGATACAATGTAACAACACAGACAGGAAGGACACGGAGATACAATGTAACAATACAGACAGGAAGGACAGAGATACAATGTAACAATACAGACAGGAAGGACACGGAGATACAATGTAACAATACAGACAGGAAGGACACGGAGATACAATGTAACAATACAGACGGGAAGGACACGGAGATACAATGTAACAATACAGACGGAAGGACACGGAGATACATGTAACAATACAGACGGGAAGGACACGGAGATACAATGTAACAATACAGTCAGGAAGGACACGGAGATACAATGTAACAATACAGACAGGAAGGACACGAGATACAATGTAACAATACAGACGGGAAGGACACGGAGATACAATGTAACAATACAGTCAGGAAGGACACGGAGATACAATGTAACAATACAGACAGGAAGGACACGGAGAGTACAATGTAACAATACAAACAGGAAGGACACGGAGATACAATGTAACAATACAGACAGGAAGGACACGGAGATACAATGTAACAATACAGACAGGAAGGACACGGAGATACAATGTAACAATACAGACAGGAAGGACACGGAGATACAATGTAACAATACAGACAGGAAGGACACGGAGATACAATGTAACAATACAAACAGGAAGGACACGGAGATACAATGTAACAATAAGGAAACTTGCTGAGGAATGAGATCACATGTATGAGATCACCCACCTGACCACCCTGCTCCCCTCCCCCCACCGCTGAATTTACAGTGTGCCCCCCCCTTTGCATCTTCCCTGTCTGACACCTGTATTTTATTGGCATACCCCGGGCATGGCTCACGGGGGTGGGGTGGGGGTGGGGGGGGCCCATGTCTGGGGCCCCTGTGACTCACCTGCACTGTTATTCTTCAGTTTGGTTGCTTAGGGAGAAGGGCGGCTGTAAAGTCGGAGCCGTCTTGGCAACGCCGCTGTTTACACCGTGTCCTCCCCGGCTCTCAGCGATCCTCAAACCGCGCGTCCGGATAGCAGAGAGGAGCAAATCGCATGGATTACTCGCGTTCTCGCCACGGCGACATTTTTTTTTTAACATTTGTGCGATTCGTGAATCCAGATGTTCATAGTCATTTGCAGGAATTTCAGAAAAGCAAGTGACTTGCAATCCTCCTTGAACCCGAGTTCACACTTGGCACATCGCATGCGATTCGCTCAGGGACTGCGCTGCATTTCAATGTGGTGCAATCTGAGCCAAACATTGTGTACGCCTCAAATCGCACCACATCCGCTCCAAACAAGTGAAAACATTGTGTACGCCTCAAATCGCACCACATCCCCTCCAAACAAGTGAAAACATTGTGTACGCCTCAAAACGCACCACATCCCCTCCAAACAAGTGAAAACATTGTGTACGCCTCAAATCGCACCGCATCCGCTCCAAACAAGTGAAGACATTGTGTACGCCTCAAATCGCACCACATCCGCTCCAAACAAGTGAAAACATTGTGTACGCCTCAAATCGCACCACATCCCCTCCAAACAAGTGAAAACATTGTGTACGCCTCAAATCGCACCGCATCCGCCCCAAACAAGTGAAAACATTGTGTACGCCTCAAATCGCACCGCATCCGCTCCAAACAAGTGAAAACATTGTGTACGCCTCAAATCGCCCCGCATCCGCTCCAAACAAGTGAAAACATTGTGTACGCCTCAAATCGCACCGCATCCGCTCCAAACAAGTGAAAACATTGTGTACGCCTCAAATCGCACCGCATCCGCTCCAAACAAGTGAAAACATTGTGTACGCCTCAAATCGCACCGCATCCCCTCCAAACAAGTGAAAACACTGTGTACGCCTCAAATCGCCCCGCATCCGCCCCAAACAAGTGAAAACATTGTGTACGCCTCAAATCGCACCGCATCCGCCCCAAACAAGTGAAAACATTGTGTACGCCTCAAATCGCACCACATCCCCTCCAAACAAGTGAAAACATTGTGTACGCCTCAAATCGCACCACATCCGCTCCAAACAAGTGAAAACATTGTGTACGCCTCAAATCGCCCCACATCCCCTCCAAACAAGTGAAAACATTGTGTACGCCTCAAATCGCACCGCATCCGCTCCAAACAAGTGAAAACATTGTGTACGCCTCAAATCGCACCGCATTCGCTCCAAACAAGTGAAAACATTGTGTACGCCTCAAATCGCACCACATCCGCTCCAAACAAAGTGAAAACATTGTGTACGCCTCAAATCGCACCGCATCCCCACCAAACAAGTGAAAACATTGTGTACGCCTCAAATCGCCCCACATCCCCTCCAAACAAGTGAAAACATTGTGTACGCCTCAAATCGCCCCGCATCCCCTCCAAACAAGTGAAAACATTTTGTACGCCTCAAATCGCCCCACATCCCCTCCAAACAAGTGAAAACATTGTGTACGCCTCAAATCGCCCCGCATCCCCTCCAAACAAGTGAAAACATTGTGTACGCCTCAAATCGCCCCACATCCGCTCCAAACAAGTGAAAACATTGTGTACGCCTCAAATCGCACCGCATCCGCTCCAAACAAGTGAAAACATTGTGTACGCCTCAAATCGCACCGCATCCGCTCCAAACAAGTGAAAACATTGTGTACGCCTCAAATCGCCCCGCATCCCCTCCAAACAAAGTGAAAACATTGTGTACGCCTCAAATCGCCCCGCATCCGCCCCAAACAAGTGAAAACATTGTGTACGCCTCAAATCGCACCGCATCCGCCCCAAACAAGTGAAAACATTGTGTACGCCTCAAATCGCACCACATCCCCTCCAAACAAGTGAAAACATTGTGTACGCCTCAAATCGCACCACATCCGCTCCAAACAAGTGAAAACATTGTGTACGCCTCAAATCGCCCCACATCCCCTCCAAACAAGTGAAAACATTGTGTACGCCTCAAATCGCACCGCATCCGCTCCAAACAAGTGAAAACATTGTGTACGCCTCAAATCGCACCGCATTCGCTCCAAACAAGTGAAAACATTGTGTACGCCTCAAATCGCACCACATCCGCTCCAAACAAGTGAAAACATTGTGTACGCCTCAAATCGCCCCGCATCCGCTCCAAACAAAGTGAAAACATTGTGTACGCCTCAAATCGCACCGCATCCCCACCAAACAAGTGAAAACATTGTGTACGCCTCAAATCGCCCCACATCCCCTCCAAACAAGTGAAAACATTGTGTACGCCTCAAATCGCCCCGCATCCCCTCCAAACAAGTGAAAACATTTTGTACGCCTCAAATCGCCCCGCATCCCCTCCAAACAAGTGAAAACATTGTGTACGCCTCAAATCGCCCCGCATCCCCTCCAAACAAGTGAAAACATTGTGTACGCCTCAAATCGCCCCACATCCGCTCCAAACAAGTGAAAACATTGTGTACGCCTCAAATCGCACCGCATCCGCTCCAAACAAGTGAAGACATTGTGTACGCCTCAAATCGCACCGCATCCGCTCCAAACAAGTGAAAACATTTTGTACGCCTCAAATCGCACCACATCCGCTCCAAACAAGTGCAGGACCCTTTTTTAGTCCGCACTAGAATCAGATCGCATGGATGTTCACACCTAATGCGATCCAATTCTGCACGTCGCACTGAGCTTTGCAAACTGATTTCGGGGTGTTAACTTAAAATACACCCCCGCAGCGGTTTGCATGAACGGGGTGCGATTAGGATGTGGTGTGGAAATCGCACAGAAACCAGGTGATAGCATGTAGGAGCGTTTGCGTTTTCTTAGCGTTTTTACAGTGCATGTATTTAGGAGCGTTTAGTGTCCGGTCACACCAGCGCAATTTCAGGTGCTATTTGCAAATTGAAATCGCATCTAATGAATGTGAATGTCGGCGTCTTAACACGTGCGATTTGATGCGGCGCCGTTTCCAAAGTCATTCTTGCATTCGTTTTTCTGCAGTTTTGTTGCGATTTCACATACATAGAATATAATACAAATCGCGCGGCAAATTGCAAGAAATTGTTGAAAATCTTCACAAGTAGCAATAAAGTCTTCAGAAAACGCACGAGAAATTTGGTTGCAATTTAATCGCCTCCCGTCCATCATTACCTTATATGGCGGTTCTCTTGTTCTGGGAGGTCATATGACGTCCTCCCACTCTAACCGCGCGTGCGTGGCGATCGGTGGTGCGTTGTGTTCCTTCATCACGATCAACGGAAAGAGCCGAAGATGTCGGCTCGGTCATGTGATCAGCTGTGTCCAATCACAGCTGATCACATGTAAATAGGGAAATGTTGGTCGGCATTTCTCTCCTCTGGAGCTGTCAAAACCTCAATGCTCGCAGTACTTCTTCTTCGCCACAAGATGTCCTCATTCTTTGGAGTGGAATGATGCTTCAGCCATCCCTGAACCCAAAGACTGAGGACATACTGTGAGTACTGGGTGTCATAGCCCCGCCCCTAGGAGGAGCATCGCCCCCAGCACCTGTCACTCACAGTGTACCTGTACATAGAGCGGTGACCTCATCATGCCAGTGCAGCGCTCTGCGTCAGTGAGGACCGCCCATCCCGGAGAAGAGCCAATCAGTGAGGAGGATGTCCAACACAGAGGAGAAAAGAAAGTGGTCCCTAAGACATCACATGACTGGTCTGCAGACGTCAGAAAAGGCTAGCAATAAACACAAACAAGGGGGGAGGGGGAGCAGAGAGCCCGGAGTCGCCCTTTAAATCTTTATCTGGGAAGATTGGAGACAACATTGGACAATCCGGAACGGGATTCTGCATGAATGCTCCTCACGGGTTCACTGGCAGGTAAAGATCGCTAACTGCGAGAAGTGGAACCTGCGAGAACCCCTTATCTTCCAGGTAAATACGAGAAATCCCTTTGTGGCATGTCAGGGCAGAGAGGTGGAGGAGGGGACGGGAGCATTCCGAGGGACGGACGTGTTCCTCCGCGCTGGAAGTGGCTGCGCCATCCCAACGCCGTACTGTGCGCACATAATCCCCGCAAACAACGCGTTTCCCAACCGCAAACATCCGCATGGAACAGAGATTCAAAGGCCGGCCGGGCAGAACCAGAGGGATTCAACGACTGGCCGGGCGGAACCAGAGAGATTCAATAACCAGCCAGAAAGAGAGATTCAACAACCAGCCGGGCAGAACCAGAGAGATTCAACAACTGGCCGGGCAGAACCAGAGAGATTCAACAACTGGCCGGGCAGAACCAGAGAGATTCAACAACCAGCCGGGCAGAACCAGAGAGATTCAACAACTGGCCGGGCAGAACCAGAGAGATTCAGCAACTGGTCGGGAAGAAAGGGATTCATTGACCAGCCAGAAAAAGAGAGATTCAATGAACGGCCACCCTGAACCAGAGAGATTCAACAACCAGCCTGGCAGAACCAGAAATATTCAGCGACCGGCTGGGCAGAACCAGAGATTCAATGACCAGCTACAAAGAGAGAGATTAAAACAACCAGCCAGAAAGGAAGAGATTCACCAACCGGCCGAGCAGAACCAGAAATATTCAGCTACCGGCCGGGCAGCACCAGAGAGAGGTTCAACAACCAGTTTGGTTTCTCCTGTACCCCCCCCCCCCCATTATAAATATGCTAATGTTTTGAATCTGCGGTGGTGTGCAAAAACAAGACCACTTAAATGTACAAAAAAGTGCACTTTAGAGTCGCTTCTAGTCCACCCCCCAAAGATGTAGGATCTTACCCTGCAAGACTGAAGGGGAGGAGCCAGCACACCTGTGCAAGACTGAAGGGGAGGAGCCGGTACACCTGTGCAAGACTGAAGGGGAGGAGCCGGTACACCTGTGCAAGACTGAAAGGGGAGGAGCCGGTACACCTGTGCAAGACTGAAGGGGAGGAGCCGGTACACCTGTGCAAGACTGAAGGGGAGGAGCCGGTACACCTGTGCAAGACTGAAGGGGAGGAGCCCTTACACCTGTGCAAGACTGAAGGGGAGGAGCCGGTACACCTGTACAAGACTGAAGGGGAGGAGCCCTTACACCTGTGCAAGACTGGAGTGGAGGAGCCGATACACCTGTGCAAGACTGGAGTGGAGGAGCCGATACACCTGTGCAAGACTGAAGGGGAGGAGCCAGTACACCTGTGCAAGACAGAAGGGGAGGAGCCAATACACCTGTGCAAGACTGAAGGGGAGGAGCCGTTACACCTGTGCAAGACTGAAGGGGAGGAGCCCTTACACCTGTGAAAGACTGAAGGGGAGGAGCCGGTACACCTGTACAAGACTGAAGGGGAGGAGCCGGTACACCTGTGCAAGACTGGAGTGGAGGAGCCGATACACCTGTGCAAGACTGAAGGGGAGGAGCCAGTACACCTGTGCAAGACAGAAGGGGAGGAGCCGGTACACCTGTGCAAGACTGAAGGGGAGGAGCCGTTACACCTGTGCAAGACTGAGGGGGAGGAGCCGGTACACCTGTGCAGACTGAAAGGGGAGGAGCAGGTACACCTGTGCAAGACTGAAGGGGAGGAGCCGGTACACCTGTGCAGGACTGGAGGGGAGGACAGAAGTCGGATTCAAGCTCTAAGCTACTGATTGGAAGCCAGTGTACACTGGGAAAGTCAGAGAAAAGTCAGAAGCCTGTATGGCTCGTTCACACGACTTATTTCTAACTCTTGCCCCTATAGCGGATGACAGGCGTCAGACTGGCGTTTGGGAAGCATTTTTAACACTCCTCGAAGGCTCCTCAATTCACCCTATGCGCATTTTTGAGCCGTTTGATAGGCGTTTGCCAAGCATTAAAACCGCACCACAAACACCTACAATGAAGTTTAATGGTATAACACTCCGCAAACACCTCACAACCGCGTCACAAATGTCCCGCAAACACCTGCCAGGCGTTTGAGGAGCGCCACCATAGACTCGAATGGGAGGCTTCAACTCCTCCTGACTGGACATGAGGCGTCAGTTTTGCTGCAATGCTAATGCTTCAGTGTGAACAGCGCTGTGTGCTGCCATGTGCAGAATTTAAAAATGCTTCCCAAACGCCCGTCTGACGCCTGCTGACAAAGCCAGTGTGAACGTAGCCTTAACGTTTCTCTAAAGCCAAAGTTTTTTTGCAATTTCTCAGTCGGGCGCAGAGATAATAGAACTTTGGTCCGGTCTTTATTGCTCATCAGATCTGGAGCAGCAAAAGAAATAGAAATATGCAGCCAATTGTATCATATACAGTGTCCAGTAAAGAATCAGCAGAGCTCATCTCCCCATCACTCCGCACTCTCCTGCTGTCAGCACCGACAGCTTCCTGTGCTGCTCCCCCCCCCCCCTCCAAGCTCTGCTGTATAGGGCCCAGGTCACATCAGGTATTAATAATTCTGCATTGATTTGTGTCTTATATATATATATATATATATATATATATATATATATATATATATATATATCTGCCCGGAGTTGAGCTCTATAACCTGGTGCCCCCAATAAGGTAGATGCCCCCCCCCCCCCAGTGTGTCTGAACCGTCTTTGAACCAGACCGCGTCATTCCAAGGTTGTCCCCGGCCGTCCTCGGGAAGCAGCGAGTCGGATGAACACACAAATCGCTCGGAAAGGCGCTGTTTAGATAAGCTACTGAGGTGAGCCTAGGCACCTGCGCCCGGAGGGGACGGCCTGGGAGAAGATACGGGACGGGGAGCCAAGAACCAAACCAAACGTGACATTCCCCCGGCTGAGCCACGAAGGCAGAATGTTTACTTTACTAATTCACTCCTAAACCGTGCGCTTCTGCCTGAGCGCCGACGAGCTGCGCGGACAGGACGCGCCACGCCACGCCACGCCATTAACTCCTTGGCTGCCCTGGACCCTACATGAGGGCAATGAACGTGGATCTTAAACCAGTTTTTCTTTTCATTTTTTGGTTTTGAATAAAGTAGGAAAGGGTTACAAAACACCATGGGGGGGGGGGGGATCCCCGCTTAGTTGTCACCACAACTAGTGTCCCCATTGGAAGATTCCTCATCTATCCCTGGGAAGGTGACAACTCTGCATTTTGGATCTTTCCTCACTTTTTACTCCCCGTGATAATAGCCACCAGGAAAATTGGGGTGCATCAGATGGGACACAGATCGTAAACCCCCCCCCAAAAAAAAAAACAAAAAACCCACAACAACAACAACTACTACTACTGACTGGTTCTAATCCTCTAAAACAAAAAAAAGAAAAAAAAAAGGTTGGCTTTGGATCCACCAAACAGGAAGTGAAGGAAGGAGAATAAATATATTTTATCATTTGGGGTGAATATATAAGATATATGGGTTTGTGTGTGAGGACCAAAAATAAATATTTATAATATGATTACTAATAATAATATAATAAACATACAATATATTATATATAACACTCAAGAGAAAACTACAAAAAAAAAAAAGTGCATAGGCAAGACCAGCCCCCACTACCATTGGTTGGGGGGAAATCCCCGCTTAGTTGTCACCAGAACTATTGTCCCCATTGGAAGATTCCTCATCTATTCCCGGTATGATGACAACTCCTCATTTTTTATAATATCCCGTGATAATAACCACCAGGACAAATGGGGTGCATCTGAGCAAGCGGGGACACAGACCGTAAAAAAATCACAAAAAAGCAAAAACCCACAACTACTACTTGGTTCTAACCTTCTAAAAAAAAAAAAAAAGAAAGAAGAAGAAGGGTTGGCTTTGGATCCTAACAGGAAGTAAAAGAAAATAATAAATATATTTTATTATTTATTTGTGGTAAATTTATAAGATATATAGGTCCATGTTTGTGTGTGAGGACCAAAAATAAATATTTATAATTATGATTACTAATAATAATATAAAAAATATACAGTATATTACTGTATATAGAACACAAGAGAAAACTACAAAAAAAAAAAAAAAAAGTGCATAGGCAAGACCGGCCCCCCCCCTACCATTGGGGGGGGGGGGGGGATCCCCGCTTAGTTGTCACCAGAGCTATTGTCCCCATTGGAAGATTCCTCATCTATTCCTGGTATGGTGACAACTCCTCATTTTTGATCTTTCCTCACTTTTTACTCCCCGTGATAATAGCCACCAGGACAAATGGGGTGCATCTGAGCAAGCAGGGACATGACAGTAAAAAAAAAAACAAAAAAAAAACCCAACAACAACAACTACTAACTAGTTCTAACCCTCTAAAACAAAAAAAACAAAAAATAAAGGGTTGCCTTTGGATACAAACAGGAAGTGCAGGAAAATAATAAATATATTTTACTATTTATTTGTGGTGAATACATAAGATATATAGGTGTGAGGACCAAAAATAAATATTTATAATATGATTACTAATAATAATATAAAAAAATCTACATTATATTATATATAAACACAACAAGAAAAAATTACAAAAAAAAAAAAAAAAAAAAAGGCAAAACCAGCCCCCCTGCACAAGGAGAGAGAGCAGAGCTGTGGGAGGGTCCAGCAGGCTGCGTCCACTACAGAAATCTACAGGAGGGGGCGTGGACAAGACCAGTCCCCCTGCACAAGGAGAGAGAGCAGAGCTGTGGGAGGGGCCCAGCAGGCTGCGTCCACTACAGAAATCTACAGGAGGGGGGCGTGGGCAAGACCAGTCCCCCTGCACAAGGAGAGAGAGCAGAGCTGTGGGAGGGGCCCAGCAGGCTGCGTCCACTACAGAAATCTACAGGAGGGGGGCGTAGACAAGACCAGTCCCCCTGCACAAGGAGAGAGCGCAGCAGTGAGCGGTCTTTATTCCTGGAAGTCTCACACTGGATTGCTGCACAGATCTGGAAGAAATACACAAATCTCACCGAGATTCAAGAAGACGACACGTGACCGATGGATTTATTATCCCAGAGATCAGATTTCACATACAGTGCTGGGAAAAAGTATTTGCCCCCTTCCTGATTTTTTTTTTATTTTGTGCATAATTGTCATACCTAAATGAATCAGATCATCAAGCACATTTTAATATCACACAAAGATTTTCAGAGTAAATACAAAATGCAGTTTTTTAAATGATGATTTCATTTACTAAAAAGGAAAAAAAAGCTGCCTGGCCCTATGTGAAAAAGTAATTGCCCCCCCCCTTGCTAAATCATGAATAAACTGCGATTATCCACATTTTTTGGAATGCTCAATTAAATTTAACTTGCCACACTCAAGCCTGATTACTGCCAGACCTGTTGAATCAAGAAATCACTTAAATCAAAGCTGTTTGACAAAGTGAAGCACGCTAATAGATCTCAAAAAGCAACACATCATTCCGTGATCTAAAAGAAATTCAAGAACAGATGAGAAACAAAGTCATTGCCATGTATCGGTCTGGAAAGGGTTACAAAGCCATTTCTAAGGCTTTGGGACTCCAGCGAATCACGGTGAGAGCCATTATCCACAGATGGAGAAAACTTGGAACAGTGGTGAAGCTCCCCAGGAGTGGCCGACCTGCCAAAGTGATTTCAAGAGCATGACGACGACTCATCCAGGAGGTCATAAAAGAACCCAGAACGACATCTAAAAAAACTGCAGGCCTCACTTGCCTCAGGTAACAATAAGAAAGAGACCGGGCATACATGGCCTCCATGGGAGAGGTCCAAGGCCAAAGCCACCGCTGACCACAAAAGAACACAAAGACTCACCTCACATTTGCCAAAAAACATCTGGATTATCCCCAAGACTTTTGGGCAAATATTCTGTGGACTGATGAGACAAAAGTTGAAGCTTTTAGAAGGTGTGCGTCCCGTTCCATCTGGTGTAAACTAACACAGCATTTCATAAAAAGAACATCATCCCAACTGTGAAACATGGTGGTGGTAGTGTGATGGTCTGGGTTCAGGACCTGTATGACTTGCCAAAATTGATGGAACCATGAATTCTGCGCTCTACCAGAAAATCCTGAAGGAGAATGTCCGGCCGTCAGTTCCCAACCTCAACCTCAAGCGCACTCGGATTATGTAGCAGGACAAATGACCCGAAACACACCAGCAAGCAACCAAAATGAAGGTTTTGGATCAGCAGAGTCAAAGTCCAGACTTAAATCCGATTGAGATGCTGCAGGATGACCGTAAACAGGCCATCCATGCCTGAAAACCCTTCAATGTGGCTGAATGAAAACAATTCTACAAAGAAGAGTGGGCCGAAATTCCTCCACAGCGATGTGAGAGACTCATTGCTCATCATACCCAGGTGACAGCCACCAAATATGAAAAGTAATAAAGTGGGGATGTCTCTGTGGTATTGCCATGTTTCTTTGCTGGATTAAGCAGCCTCCGTGCTGAATATATGGGGATGTCTCTCTGCTGGATTAGGCCACCTCTTTGCTGAATATATGGGGATGTCTCTTTGCTGGATTGCACTGTTTTTTTCTGAATATATGTGGATGTCTCTTTGCTGGATTGAGCCATCTCTTTTCTGAATATATGGGATGTCTCTTTGTGCTGGATTGGGCCGTCTCTTTCTGAATATATGGTGATGTCTCTGTGGGGTTGGCATGCTTCTTTGCTGGACTAAGCCGCCTCTTTGCTGAATATATGGGGATATCTCTTTGCTGGATTGGGCCACCTCTTTGCTGAATATATGGGGATGTCTCTTTGCTGGATTGTGCCGTCTCTTTTCTGAATATATGGGGATGTCTCTGGTATTGGCATGCTTCTTTGCTGGATTGAGCTGCCCCTTTGCTGAATATATAGGAATGTCTCTTTACTGGATTGCACCGTCTGTTTGCTGAATATATGGGGATGTCCCTTTGCTGGATTGAGCCTTCTCTTTGCTGCATACTCCGCAGCGGCAGGACAGAGCACTGTGGCAGGCTACCCAGAGGGGTGAAGTGACCACTTTCATTAAATCACTAACCTGCTCAGAGTCCCGCTTCTCTTCTCTGTCTTCACTGCAAGGCTCTGTGGTAGGCTAGATACTAGACCCGGCTGAGCTGGAGCCTGGGGGGGGGGGGGGGGTGACACCAGCCTTTAGTGACACCACTGCAAGGGTGGAGCAACCAGTTATTCGGTTTAGGGGGCAATTACTTTTCACATTGGGCCAGGTGGGTTTGGACAGCTTTTTTTCCCTTAATAAATTAAATCAGAATTTAACCTCTTCACGCCGGGCGCACGCAAATGTGCGGCATCCCAAAGTCTGGGCCTAGACGCCGAGCGGCCGCACATTTGCGCTCTATTAAAAAAGGACATATGTGCCGAGAGCGCGCGCCCTCCGCGCTCCCAGCACACATGTCCGGTGCTCGAGTAAAGGTCCCGATCTCCTCTTTCGATCGGGACCTTTCCCGATCATGTGACCGCCGTGACGGCGCGTCTCGGCGGTCACATGTCCCTAAACCCTGCCTCGGCTTCTGGAACCCTTAAAGGGCTGGGAGGTGCCGGCGTGAAGGGGTTAAAAACTGTATTTTGTATTTCCTCGGGTTGTCTTTGTGCGATATTAAAATTTGTTTGATAATCTGAATAATTTAAATGTGACAAATATGCAAAAAAAAGAAAAAGAAGAAAAAAGAAGAAAAAAAAAAAAGAAGGGCCAGGTTGGTTTTTTCCCCTAATAAATAAAATCAGAATTTAAAAACTGTAATTTGTATTTCCTTGGGTTGTCTTTGTGCGATATTAAAATTTGTTTGATAATCTGAATCATTTAAGTGTGACAAATATGCAAACAGAAAGAAAAAAAAGAAGCAAAAAAAGGAAAAAAAAAAGAAAAAAAAGGAAACAAAAAGAAAAAAAAGAAGAAAATAAAAAGGAAGAAAAATAAGAAGAAAATAAAAAAGGAAGAAAAAAAAGAACAGAAAAAGGAAGAAAAAAGAAGAAATAAAAAGGAAGGAAAAAAACAAAGAAGATAAAAAAAAAGGAAAAAGCAGAAGGAAACAAAAAAGAAAAAAAAGAGAAAAAAAAAAGGCAGAAAAAAAGGCAGAAAAAAAAGAAGAAAATAAAAAGGAAGGAAAAAAAACAAGAAGATAAAAAAAAGGAAAAAGCAGAAGGAAACAAAAAAGAAAAAAAAAGAGAAAAAAAAGAAGGCAGAAAAAAAGAAGAAAATAAAAAAAAAGGAAAAAAAACAAGAAGATGAAAAAAAAAGGAAAAAACAGAAGGAAACAAAAAGAAGAAAAATAAAAAAATAAAAAAAAAAATAAAGAAGGAAAAAAAAAAGAAATGAGGAATGGGACAAATGTTTTTTCACAGCCCTGTAAGCGAGAGCTCCCCTTTAAATTTCGCTCTCCTGCTTCTCATGAGACGAATGTTCGGCCCCCGTGGCGGATTTTGCTCGTTCTGTTTACAGACGTTTTGTCCTCTCCATAGACCCCGGCGTGTTTTGTTCCGTGTGAAGGGAATGGGGTAAATCATTCCTCCAATTTCCTCCGAATCTAACACTCCCTCAGCATCCCAGCGTGGAGGCGTGTAGCGGCCGTCTCCTGTTCTCCGCGCACTTCCGTCCTCGTCTTCCCCAAATCCCCGCCATGAATATGAATGAGCCGCCTTCCGTGGAGCGCCCAGGATCATGTGTGCGAACGCGCCCTGCGCAGGAGGAAAAACAAGACACGTATGTATCGAATCGCCAACGTTCTGTCGATTCTTCAGCTAGGAGGAGGCGTCACGCATCCAACAAACGAGAAGATCGCCGGCGGCGGGATGATCGCGCAGCGATTTCTTTACATTTCAATTAAAAGGACCAGCTCACCCAAGTTATAGGTGATGCCGGGTGGGCGGAGTCAGCGAATGTTCTCCTAGAGCTGGCGGCGCTGATCGAGCGACCAACATGGAGGTTGTACAGAAGGTGATCAATAGATGGACCTCTGTACAACCAATCTGCCCATAGATGGATCGAAATTCAACTGGTCTCTGCTCAGCCGGGTCACAATTCGATCCATGTGTGTACACAGCGCTTTACCTGTTGGGACATACGTGTAGCAGACATGTTTGTACCGTACATTGTCCGTACAGAAGGATCCCGTGTGTTTACTTGACTTTTAACGTCTTATCAGCAGCAGGTGTTCAGCTAAGAATGTGGAGTCTGCCTGCTGCCATGTTTGTACAATGAGCTCATGACATTCCCACGCACCTTCCAATCACCCCGCTCTTCAAACCAAACCGAACACTCGACAAATCACATACAGTGTACACACTTAAAGGAACACTCCACACTGACCCCAGAACATTTCTAGAGCTTCTGAAGATGGGACTGTCTGGATGTCCAGGTTGGTACACCTCCTGTGCCCATTATGAGGGGTTCCCACCATCCTTGTGCTAAGTACCTGTGTCTGTACGGCTGCTGTACCCATTATGAGGGGTTCCCACCATCCCTGTGCCGAGTTCCTGGGTCTGTACACCCACTGTGCCCATTATGAGGGGTTCCCACCATCCGTGTGCCGAGTTCCCGGGTCTGTACACTCGCTGTGCCCATTATGAGGGGTTCCCACCATCCGTGTGCCGAGTTCCCGGGTCTGTACACTCGCTGTGCCCATTATGAGGGGTTCCCACCATCCCTGTGCCAAGTTCCCGGGTCTGTACACTCGCTGTGCCCATTATGAGGGGTTCCCACCATCCCTGTGCTGAGTTCCTGGGTCTGTACACCCACTGTGCCCATTATGAGGGGTTCCCACTATCCCTGTGCCATGTTCCCAGGTCTGTACACCCGCTGTGCCCATTATGAGGGGTTCACACTATGACACCCAGGCTGTCCAACAAGCTGCCGATTAGGCCTGCGCTTGTAATTCACACTGGAAAAAATACTATTATAGATCCAATTCACTTCTGGTTTTTCCACTTTGTGGCCAGTCAAGCCCTGATGAAGTGGGCACATAGACCCCTGATGAAGTGGGCACATAGACCCCTGATGAAGTGGGCACATAGACCCCTGATGAAGTGGGCACATAGACCCCTGATGAAGTGGGCACATAGACCCCTGATGAAGTGGGCACACAGACCCCTGACAAAGTGGGCACACAGACCCCTGACAAAGTGGGCACACAGACCCCTGACAAAGTGGGCACTTAGACCCCTGATGAACTGGGCACTTAGACCCCTGATGAACTGGGCACTTAGACCCCTGATGAACTGGGCACTTAGACCCCTGATGAAGTGGGCACACAGACCCCTGAAACGCGTTGGCTACTTTTTGAATTGTACCCTTGACCAATAATGGAATATAGTTTTAGCAGCAGTGCTTCAATTTCAACTCTTTTTACATCAAACTACCAGCCAAGGAGACTGTGGGGATCCTCTGGGATGCAGAATCCACCGGCCCAGGAACCAGATCACTTACAATATCAATACCTGAAGATAACAGCAGCAGTAAAATATCCGTAAATCACATTTAATTATTATTATTAACCTCTTCACGCCAGCCGCACACAAATGCGCGGTCTCCCAACGTCTGGACCTAGACGCCGAGCGGCCGTACATTTGCATTCTATTAAAAAAGGACATATGTGCCGAGAGCGCGTGCCCTGCACGCTCCCAACACATGTGTCCGGTACTCATGGAAAGGTCCCAATCTCCTCTTTCGATTGGGACCTTTCCCGATCATGTGACCGCCGCGACGGCGCGTCACGGCAGTCACATGACCCTAAACCCCACCCCGCCTCCCGGCTTCTGGAGCCCTTAAAGGGCCAGGAGGCGATGGCGTGAAGGGGTTAATTATTAATTGTAATACCAGTAAAATAAACCCACGGGCCCAGCGCCATCTTTCCTCAACCATTAATGCCCTGCAAGCCATGCGCTTGTCGGTGGCACCTGCATGGCGTGAATGGAGCCCAAAGGTCCCACTTCCTGTTTGAGTGACAACACTCCGCCCCCATTTTACAAGTCTGTTCCGGTGTTGTCACCTGCCACATGCCGCCCCTCCCTCCACAGGTGTCCACGGTGACACTCCTTATGCAAGCATGGCTCAATGTTGTCACTATCAGGAAGCTGTCCAGAGCCCCGAGGTGCAGCGGATGGCGTGCAGATGGATTTTTTTTTTCTGTTTAATTTTATACTACAGAAAAAAATATTCAGCTAAGTGATGCGCGTGCGTGAAGGTGATAGGAGCGCCGATGGCATAACCCGCTTTTAAAAGTCGCCCCCCTTTAGCACGCAGACACGGGCGAAGCCAAATATCTCCGACTTCCTACGCAGCGCCGCTCTTTATGTACACCGCGCACATCGGGAGCGCGGTGAGAACTCTCCGTGGCACGGCTGCTAATATTGGGGAGGTATGACATCATATCCTAGGCTCCTGATTGGATGCCAGGCTGCAGGGGGTGAGAATTACTTCTGCTAAAATGAGCCCACTTCAAGCTTCCCCCCCCCCCCCCGACTTCTTTTCCAGCTCCTTGGGGGTAACGGCGTCGCCATGGCGACTAATTCACCGGCCCGCAGGCCGCAGACATGGGAAAGTGGCTTGTGTTGGGGGGGGGGGGGGGGCGGTGTAAACACGACAAATATTTTGTTTAACCCTTCGCAAGCGGATACATTGAAGGGCGGAATCTGCCGCGCAGGGAAAACGATCGGATACATTTTATTGTATAAATAGTAACAATGTATCCAGATCCGATGGGACAATAGGGAACGAAGGGGAAGAAGTAAAAAAAAATATATCGAGCGGGCCGATCTTTATTGCAGTAGAGACGCGATGGGGGGCGATTTACTAAATCTGCTCTGCAAACAAACCAATCAGCTTCCAGGATTCATTGTTAAAGTTTAATGGAACAAGCTGAAGGTAGAAGCTGATTGGCTCCCAGGCACGGCTGCATGGATCGTGCGATGTCTCTTCTGCAGTAAAACAGTTACCTGCGTGCTCACAATCATCTGTAGAATTTGCTGCTGTGCGCATGCGCAGGAGTCATGCAGTTCCAAGCTGGCCAACCGAAATGGTCAAAAACTCGGCAACCGAAAGATGAGGTTGGTGCCGGTAAAGGAATGGAGGCGAGTATTTGCATTTTTCTGCTTTAGTGCCAATTGTAGTGCGGAAAACGTTCGTTTCCGTGTGCGTTTCCTTCACCACACTCTATCAGAGTTCCTCCTTACATCAGGAGTCTTCCTCAAAAGTTTCCCCTTTACATTATGTGTCCTCATCAGAGTGCCCCCTTACATCAAACTATCCCCAACAGAGTGCCCCCTTACATCAAACTATCCCCAACAGAGTGCCCCTTACTTCAACTATCCCCATCAGAGTCCCCCCTTACATCAAAAACTATCCCCATCAGAGTGCCCCCTTACATCAACTATCCCCATCAGAGTGCCCCCTTACATCAACTATCCCCATCAGAGTGCCCCCTTACATCAACTATCTACAGAGTGCCCCTTTACATCAACTATCCCCATCAGAGTACCCCCTTACATCAACTATCCACAGAGTGCCCCTTTACATCAACTATCCACATCAGAGTGCCCCCTTACATCAACTATCCCCTTCAGAGTGCCCCCTTACATCAACTATCCACATCAAAGTGCCCCCTTACATCAACTATCCCCATCAGAGTGCCCCCTTACATCAAAAACTATCCCCATCAGAGTCCCCCCTTACATCAAAAACTATCCCCATCAGAGTGCCCCCTTACATCAACTATCCCCATCAGAGTGCCCCCTTACATCAACTATCCACAGAGTGCCCCCTTACATCAACTATCCACATCAGAGTGCCCCCTTACATCAACTATCCCCATCAGAGTGCCCCCTTACATCAACTATCCCCATCAGAGTGCCCCCTTACATCAACTATCCCCATCAGAGTACCCCCTTACATCAACTATCCCCATCAGAGTACCCCCTTACATCAACTATCCACAGAGTGCCCCTTTACATCAACTATCCCCATCAGAGTGCCCCCTTACATCAACTATCCCCATCAGAGTGCCCCCTTACATCAACTATCCCAATCAGAGTACCCCCTTACATCAACTATCCCCATCAGAGTACCCCCTTACATCAACTATCCACAGAGTGCCCCTTTACATCAACTATCCACATCAGAGTGCCCCTTTACATCAACTATCCCCATCAGAGTCCCCCCTTACATCAAAAACTATCCCCATCAGAGTGCCCCCTTACATCAACTATCCCCATCAGAGTGCCCCCTTACATCAACTATCTACATCAGAGTGCCCCTTTACATCAACTATCCACAGCAGAGTGCCCCCTTACATCAAAAACTATCCACATCAGAGCACCCCTTACATCAATCGCCCCCATCAGGTCTCATGGATCAGTTGGATGCACTCTCAGAGATTTGGGGGGCCAAAACTAAAATATTGGGTTGCATAGCCCACCCCAGCACCCCCCTAGATCCAGGCCTGGCTCCTGCTTAGGACATTTCCCATGAATGTGCAAAAATGTCCAAGATTTTTGGCCTCCAGACGTTGTCCGAGCATGGACGAGAAAACTTGCTGGAAGCCCATACATGAACAGATGAGCTACTGGGCTCACTCTGCACCCAAAGCCCTTAGGCATAGCCCAAAATATGGGGGGGGGGGGCTAAAAATGTGGAAGTGTTCCTTTGCAGCACAAAAAAAAGGCATTCCCGGGGCCCAAAAGAGGCTGCCCAACGCAGAGTCATGTAACCAGAACAACTTCCAACATCCTGCTCAGAATTCAGAAGAAGCTAAAAATGAAAGAGGTCAACCAGGGTGTCTTGCGCAGTCGATGGCCTGACCTGACCGCCGATTTTACCCTCCCCCCGGAGATGCCCTTTAAGAAACTTTGGCTCATACAGACACACTGGTCTAACATGAGTCTGGTGGACCGGTAGCAAGCCATCATCCCTCAACCAGATTTCCTTCCCTCTTCAGAGCTAATTGGGCTTAGCCATTATGAAAAAGGATAATCCGACACAAACAGTCCGTGCGATTAGAGGGGTGTGCGGAGGTGGCGGGGGCTGGGCTGCCCCATGCCGGCGGGATAAGATGGCAGCCTGAGCTCTCACAAAATCAGACACCAAGAATCCTCTCCGACGCTAACCTGCATGTTTGTGCCAAATAGAAGTCCCGCTTTTCATGAACCGTATTTATGGCTCCTAGTAAAAGGTCTTTGTCCTTCATTAACCTGCACTGTCTGGCCTTGGGGGATGAAGGGGTTAACGTGGGTTCACAGCAGATAAAAGGTCCTTCAATCTGGCCATCTAGGGCCTCTTAAATTCTAAAGCATCCTTTTGTTGCATAATCCAACAGTAATTAATTTTCTCCTGAATTAATTACCAGATTCCCAAGAAACGCGGGGATGGGGGTGGGGGTGGTGGTGGTGGTGGTGGGGGGGAAGCGGTGGGATACTGCTGTAGCACAACCCAAGATTCATTTCACGTTGCCCACAGATGGAATTATACATGAGCCGAGTGAGCATCTCCGGTCTCTGGAAGGCTGGGGCTGCGGGGTTCAACAAAAAAAAAAGCTGTAAAATCTCAATAGATGTAAACTGAAAGACATTACAGTATTGGGGGTCCAGTGTTGGCCAAAACTAGGGAGGGAAAAGATTTGGGGTGCTTGTTTCAGAGGGCAAAAAGTATGGCCAGGTAGTGGGAAAGGGAATAGAATTTATATCACTAAAGGGGGGTTCCCAGCAGGAGGAAGGAGGTCCTGATTCCTCTATATAGATCTAGAGGGGTCACCGGCAGGAGGAAGGAGGTCCTGATTCCACTATATAGATCTTTATATCACTAGAGGGGTCACCGGCAGGAGGAAGGCGGTCCTGATTCCTCTATATAGATCTTTATATCACTAGAGGGGTCACCGGCAGGAGGAAGGAGGTCCTGATTCCTCTATATAGATCTAGAGGGGTCACCGGCAGGAGGAAGGAGGTCCTGATTCCTCTATATAGATCCTATCACTAGAGGGGTCACCGGCGGGAGGAAGGAGGTCCTGATTCCTCTATATAGATCTAGAGGGGTCACCGGCGAGAGGAAGGAGGTCCCGATTCCTCTATATAGATCTTTATATCACTAGAGGGGTCACCGGCAGGAGGAAGGCGGTCCTGATTCCTCTATATAGATCTAGAGGGGTCACCGGCAGGAGGAAGGAGGTCCTGATTCCTCTATATAGATCTTTATATCACTAGAGGGGTCACCGGCAGGAGGAAGGAGGTCCCGATTCCTCTATATAGATCTTTATATCACAAGAGGGATCCCCAGCAGGAGGAAGGAGGTCCTGATTCCTCTATATAGATCTTTATATCACTAGAGGGGTCACCGGCAGGAGGAAGGAGGTCCTGATTCCTCTATATAGATCTTTATATCACTAGAGGGGTCACCGGCAGGAGGAAGGAGGTCCCGATTCCTCTATATAGATCTTTATATCACTAGAGGGGTCACCGGCAGGAGGAAGGAGGTCCTGATTCCTCTATATAGATCTTTATATCACTAGAGGGGTCACCGGCAGGAGGAAGGAGGTCCTGATTCCTCTATATAGATCCTATCACTAGAGGGGTCACCGGCAGGAGGAAGGAGGTCCCGATTCCTCTATATTGATCTTTTATTAGATCTCATGTAGAATATTGTGTCCAATCCTGGAGATCTCACATACAAAGATATTCGTAGTCAAAAGTAAGTGAAGCTAAACATGTTTGGGACATACATAAATCTAGACAAAATATAGTGTGCTGGGGTTCCACGAAACTTCTTTCCCCAAATGGGTCATTAGCATATGCAAATTTTGACTTAAAAAAAAAAGTCAGCAGTTTAACTTTCACCTCTAATCCCTGGCTGCTGACCCAATGAGCAATAATCTGACTGTCGCGGGAAGGTCAGAGGCGTCTCTAACATGTGGCAATTTTTTTTAAACTATGTCTTCTAAAAAGGGTAAGGCTACGTTCACACTAGGCTTGTTAGCAAACGGCAGACAGGCGTTTGGGAAGCGTTTTTTCCAAACGCCTGGGAAAATTCTCTACCTTGCAGTACATGGTGCTGTTCAAACGGGAGTGTTAGCGTTGCGTCAAAACGGACGTCTGTGGTTGAGTCAGGAGGAGTTGAAGCCTCCTATTCAAGTCTATGGTGCCGCTCTGCAAACGCCCAGCCAGGGTTTGCGGTGCGGTTGCGAGGCATTGCGGAGCGTTAACACCATTCAAACTTCATTATAGGCATTTGTGGGGCGTTTTTAATGCTTGGCAAATGCCTAGCAACCGCTGCTAAACCGTGAATATGGCGTTTTTGGAGCATTTGCAGAGCGTTAAAAACGCTCTGCAAACACCGGACCAATGCTTGTCAAACGCTATAGGGGCAATTGGCAAGAGTTGGAAAAACAGTCAAGTGTGAATGAGCCCTAAAGGTGGTCAGGGAGGAGAGGGATGATTTGGCCGTACTGTAGATCCGCCGGCATTCGATTTATTCTGCCTTGTAGGAGGATAGAAGGTCTCTTTATCAGAATGCATCCAGTTTTCTCCCAGTCAGGAGGCAGATGAAAGAGCTTGTCGGAGAGACTCTCACACACCTGAAGGGTGGCACCGTGCCAGGCCGCCTGAGGCTGTTCCAAAATCCTTATCAGCCCCTGGTTTCCGCGTATCAATCATCGGCCGCTTTCCACGTATCTCTCATCCACAGATTCCAGCTCCGGAGCACTCTGGCGCACAGGCCTGGGAGAAATTTTCTCCCTGTTTGTTTATCCGGTGTAATTATAGACTGTGCAAAGTGTTCGCTCAGCTCGGGAGATAATGAGTCGGGGCATAATTATCACCCGGGCCCCTGCAGAGCGAAGAAACAAAAAAAAAAAAATCACCATGTATTAGACAGTATAGCAATTCCCCATACTCTGGGCTCATTGGGAACCATCCATAGAACGCCAAAGGCAACTGGACGCAGCAAGCCAATGTGACACCAGCCTTGGACCAAGAGTTCCGGAGTCATTATCCGATTGGATGACGTAGTGGAAGTGAACCGAGCGAACTTTCCTTCTGCCACTGTTTGTATAAAGTCTAATGCCGGCCATAGACGGGTCGAAAATGGGCCGATGGGGGGGGGAGGAGGGGGAGGAGGAGGAGGAGGAGGCGGAGGAGAAGGAAAAGAAGAAAAAGGAGAAGAAGAAGGAGAAGAAGAAGAAGGAGAAGGAGAAGGAGAAGGAGAAGGAGAAGGAGAAGGAGAAGGAGAAGGAGAAGGAGAAGGAGAAGGAGAAGGAGAAGGAGAAGGAGAAGGAGAAGGAGAAGGAGAAGGAGAAGGAGAAGGAGAAGGAGAAGGAGAAGGAGAAGGAGAAGGAGAAGGAGAAGGAGAAGGAGAAGGAGAAGGAGAAGGAGAAGGAGAAGGAGAAGGAGAAGAAGGAGGAGGAGAAGAAGGAGGAGGAGAAGAAGGAGGAGGAGAAGAAGGAGGAGGAGGAGAAGAAGAAGGAGGAGAAGAAGAAGGAGGAGAAGAAGGAGGAGAAGAAGGAGGAGGAGAAGAAGGAGGAGAAGAAGGAGGAGAAGAAGGAGGAGAAGAAGGAGGAGAAGAAGGAGGAGAAGAAGGAGGAGAAGAAGGAGAAGAAGAAGGAGAAGGAGAAGGAGAAGAAGGAGGAGAAGAAGAAGGAAAAGAAGAAAAAGGAGAAGAAGGAGGAGAAGAAGAAGGAGAAGAAGGAGGAGAAGAAGAAGGAGAAGAAGAAGGAGAAGAAGAAGGAGAAGGAGAAGAAGAAGAAGGAGGAGAAGAAGAAGAAGAAGGAGAAGAAAAAAAGTACAGGTGTCACTGAATGGCGGCTTCGTTCTTCTTCCGCTATTATATTTTATATGAAAAAGTCTTGCGGTTGCAACAAATGTATCCAAATAAAAACAATGTATTTCTATTGCTGTCACATTGTATGGTGCGCTCCCCTGTCACATTGTATGGTGCGCTCCCCTGTCACATTGTATGGTGCGCTCCCCTGTCACATTGTATGGTGCGCTCCCCTGTCACATTGTATGGTGCGCTCCCCTGTCTCTGTCAAACTGGTTTCTTGTCCCATTCTTTCCTGAGCATTGGTGGCAGCAACGGCACTGACTGATTTTTCATTTATCGGCCGACAATTCGGCCGATAAATGGCCCGTCTATGGCCTGCATAAAGCTAGCCATGCACTGTTTAATCTCCTATAGGCCCCATTCACACTATGATGTGCGATGTCCAGCATCGGGCTGACGTGGCGTTTTGTGGATTGTCTCACTACAGACACAGGCCAGCCCATTCATCACAAAGTAGCTCCTGCACCTTTTCTGAGCTTGTTTGTGCCTGCTTGCCACATTTGAGTTGCCATTAACATTGTATGATATTGAAGGTGCCATGTGAGTTTTCTGCACATTTCATATACACAGTAGCGGAACTACCAGGATTGCAAAGGTCGCATCTTCCCTGGCATTCCGACACCATGGGGAGGCCACCCAAGCAGGCACGAAGGGGGCTGCTGCAGAACATGGACTCGATTCATTTTGCTGTGACCCCAAAGTCATGCAGCTTGCTTGAGATTTCCTTGCATCTGCCGTGAGTTAAACAAGTAGAGAGGCGGAGAGGTATACAGGACTGATGTTGGATGAGAAGACCTGGCTCACAATCGGCATTCTAATTTATTCCAAAGGTGTTCAGTAGGGTCAAGGTCAGGGTTCTGTACAGGACACTTGAGTTCCTCCACACCAAACTGGTCAAACCATGTCTTTATGGAGCTGGCTTTGTACACAGGGCCACAGTCAATGTGGGGCCAAGGTCCTTGCACCCTCTTCCATGAGTTGTTAGCATAGGTTCACGGTCTTGCCTTTTTTGCGCTCTCCTCACCTGATGAAGTACCCATGGTGGCCACGTCTTCTTCCTCCTCTTTGGCCTGGCTTTGGGCAATGTCATGCTGGAACAGAAAATGGTTACCACAAAGTTGGAAGAGCACAATTGTCTACAAGGTCTTTGTATGATGGAGTATTAACAGTACCCTTCACTGGAGACACCCAAATTCAGTAACCTGGAGGGTTGTCCACAGACATTGGGCCATATAGTGTATTAGTTTGGAGTGGGCTGGGCCTTTCTTGGACTCATATGTGTGCTTTACATGAAGTTATTATTAATGGTGGGGGTTTAGTCACAATTCTGCAAGATCAGGTACTGATGTTGGATGAGAAGACCTGATGTTCCAATTCCTCCCAAAGGTGAGGGTTGAGGTCAGGGCTCTGTGCAGGACACTCGAGTTCCTCCATATCAAACTGGTCAAACCATGTCTGTATGGAGATGGCTTTGTACACAGGGGCACAGTCATGTTTGAACATAAAAGGGTCTTCACCAACCTGATTACCAGAATTCATCACTGGGAACACCTAAACTCAATCTGGAGGAACATGCACATACATTGGGCCAGTTACTTTAAGTGTGAGTTTTTAGTCACAAGCCTACAAAGATGGGTAACGAATATTGGATGAGAAGACCTGGCTCACTACTTGTGTTCCAATTCATCCCAAAAGGTGTTCAGTAGGGTTGAGGTCAGGGATCTGTGCAGGACACTTGAGTTCCTCCACACCAAACTGGTCAAACCATGTCTTTATGGAACTGGCTCCACTATTGTTGGATGGCTTCCTACAAAATTACATTCAGCCAAAAGAACATTTGTGATGTCAGGTACTGATGTTGGATGAGAAGACCTGGCTCACCATCAGTTTCCAATTTATTTCAAAGTCGTTCAGTTGGGTTAAGGTAAGGGCTCTGTGCAGGACACTCGAGTTACTCCACACCAAACCATATCTTTATGGAGCTGGCTTCTCATTCCAAAAACCATGGCCCTTAATAGAGTTCCCCCATGGCCATTATTGTCCAGTTACCTTCCTTTTGTGGCAATAACACCC
>NW_028319771.1:40000-116265 GCF_062004578.1 Staurois parvus
CAGCAATAGATCTGTCACCGGAGCAATGCGGGGATCCTGCACATGCCTGCTAAGATCATAGGTGAAGGGAGGGGGTGACGACTGGAGCTGAAAATGGGCCCCATCTTGATCATCCAACAGAGGGGCTTAGTGAAGACATTGACTTCTCATTGTTGTATTCAGCTTAAAAAAGGGAGGTGACAGGGTCTCTTTCATTTATCAATTTTTTTATTTATGTATTTACAGTCAGGACCAAAAATCTTACCCCCCCCTGCATTTCTGTCAGATAACGCACCACTTCACCCAAAAACTTGCTTCAATTACAAATGCTTCGGCATTCTCATGTTTGTTTCGTATTGGTAGGACACAAAAAAAGTGGAGAAACAAAAAGCCAAATCATTCCACGCAAAACCCCAAAAATGGACTGAAAATTATTGGCACCCTCAATGTAAGATTTGGTAGCACACCCCTTGTGAAAAACTGAAAACAATGACTTCCTGAGGTCTAAAAGGTGTCCGGTTGGGTTGAGGTCTAAAAGGTGTCCGGTTGGGTTGAGGTCTAAAAGGTGTCTGGACACCTTTTAGACCTCAACCCAACTGGACACCTTTTAGACCTCAACCCAACCGGTTGAGTTGAGATCTAAAGGTGTCCGGTTGGGTTGAGGTCTAAAGGTGGCCGGTTGGGTTGAGGTCTAAAGGTGGCCGGTTGGGTTGAGGTCTAAAGGTGGCCGGTTGGGTTGAGGTCTAAAGGTGGCCGGTTGGGTTGAGGTCTAAAGGTGGCCGGTTGGGTTGAGGTCTAAAAGGTGGCCGGTTGGGTTGAGGTCTAAATGGTGGCCGGTTGGGTTGAGGTCTAAAAGGTGGCCGGTTGGGTTGAGGTCTAAAAGGTGGCCGGTTGGGTTGAGGTCTAAAGGTGTCCGGTTGGGTTGAGGTCTAAAAGGTGTCCGGTTGGGTTGAGGTCTAAAAGGTGTCCGGTTGGGTTGAGGTCTAAAAGGTGTCCGGTAGGGTTGAGGTCCAAAGATCTTCGGTAGGGTTGAAGTCAGGGCTCTGTGCAGGACACTCGAGTTCTTCCACACCAAACTGGTCAAACCATGCTTTTATGGAGCTGGCTTTGTACACAGGGGCACAGTCATGCTGGGACAGAAAAGGGTCCTCACCAAACTGTTACCACAAGATTGGAAGAGCACAATTGTCTACAAGGTCTTCATATGATGGAGTTTTAAAATGTACCCTTCACTGAGATACATGAACTCAACAATTTGGAGTGATTCCACCATTTTATGGCCATATTGCAGTGGTCTCCAAACAGCGGCCCAGGTTTTTTCGTTCTCAAAATTGTGAGAAATAATTGCATTCCAGGTTTGTGATGTTCCTGTAATTTGCCATTCAACTCCCCCGTATCCACGACCGGGTGCTGACAATATAGAAATCACACTGGCAACCAGGTACAATGCTGAGAAATGGCCTCCACCTTTCTGTTGTGTGGCCCTGTGTGACACATGGAGCATGGAGGAGAGAAAGAGCAGCAAAGAATTGTCTGAGGATTGGAGAACAAAAATTGTGGAAAAGCACGGACAATCTCAAGGTTACAAGTCCATCTCTAGAGATCTTAATGTTTCTGTGTCCACTGTGCGCAACATTGTCAAGAAGATTACAGCCCATGGCACTGTAGCTAATCTCCCAGGACGTGGCCGAAAGAGAAAAATTGATCAAAGATTGCAACAAAGGATTTTCAAAATGGTGGCTAAAGAACCTCGATCAAACATCTCCTACAAGTCTGATTCCCACTCCATCTACCTTTTAATATGCCCCCTCTACTCCTCCTTTTCATATTACTATCCTCGGTTCTCAAAATCTAATTTCTTTGCTTGAACGGTTACATCTCACCTTCACTTCTACCATCTCCCTACTACTGCTCTCATCACCTCCTGCTGATACTTTACTCACATGCTGACCCAAACACCAGGACAGGAAGGCATGTGCGCTCATGTACATCCCCTCCCATCTTACTTTCCTCACCCTCCTCCTTCTCCTAACCTCTGGGGATATCTCCCCGAACCCTGAACCTCCAGTATCTCACCCAAGCACCCTCCTTCCTCCAGGAATAACCGCAATCCACTCAATTTAATCCCAATCCCTGTGTTCCTAAAAACCACCCTCCCTTTTTCATGTACGCTCTGGAATGCCCGCTCTGTCTGTAATAATCTCACCTCTGTCCATGACCTTTTTGTCTCCCGCTCCCTTAACCTACTAGCAATTACAGAAACCTGGCTCCAAGCAGCAGATTCTTCTTCCCCTGCAGCACTTTCCTATGGAGGCCTTCTCTGGACCCACTCAACCGGACCCAGTGGTCAAAAAGGTGGTGGAGTTGGTTTGCTTCTATCCCCACTGAGCACCTTTCAAGTCCTCCATAACCCTCCCTCTCTATGCTTCTCTTCTTTCCAGACTCACTGCATCCGGCTGTTTTCTCCCATTTCTTTGAGGATTGCAGTGATCTATCGGCCTCCTGGACCGGGGTCACGCTTTCTTGATGACTTCTCTGGTTGGCTACCCTACTTTATCTCCTCTGAACTACCCACTATCATTTGTGGAGATTCTAACATCCCCATTAATGTGAACAACCCGGCTACATCCCACCTTTCCACCTAACCTCATCTTTTGCCTTACCACAATGGACACGGTCCTCCACTCACTCTGATGGACACCGTCCTCCACTCACTCTGATGGACACCGTCCTCCACTCACTCTGATGGACACCGTCCTCCACTCACTCTGATGGACACCGTCCTCCACTCACTCTGATGGACACCGTCCTCCACTCACTCTGATGGACACCGTCCTCCACTCACTCTGATGGACACCGTCCTCCACTCACTCCGATGGACACCGTCCTCCACTCACTCCGATGGACACCGTCCTCCACTCACTCCGATGGGAATACACTAGACCTTGTTTTCTCCCATCTTTGCACTCCCTACAACCTCACAAACACTCCCTTTCCTCTCTCTGATCACAATCTCATCACCTTCACAGTCTCCTCGTCTTCAAACACCTATCCCTCCAAGCAGCAAACAATTACCTGCGGAAACCTTCACAACTTGAACCCTTCTCTTTTCCACTCTGCAACTGACCAACTCTGTGACAGAATCTCTCCCCTGTCCTGCCCTGACCTGGCCACTGCTGTCTACAACAGTTCGCTTTCATCCACATTAGACTCACTTGCTCCTCTAACAACACGAAGCATCGGGCCCCGACCATTACAACCTTGGCAGACTGACCACACCAGAAATCTTAAGCGACATAGTCGTGCGCTGGAGTGATTGTGGCGTAAAAATAAATCCCAGCAAGCATTCACCCGATATAAATCTGCTTTCTTCACATACAAATCCTCCCTTCATGCTGCCAAACAAGCCTACTTTGTCACTCTTCTTAATACCTTCTCATCCAGTCCTCGTCGTGTCTTCTCTACTTTTAACTCTCTACTTTCTCCACCTCCACTCCCACCCAATACCTAACTCACTGCTTACGAGATTGCAAATCATTTCAAAAACAAGATTGATGCAATTCGTGAGGGCATCTCAACTACACAGACATCCATCCCACTTAGCATACCTTACACTAAATCTCCCTCAACACTTTCCTCTTTTGAGCTCGCTACTACTGAAGAGGTCACTAAAGTTTTCTCAGAAGCCCGTCTCACTACCTGCCCCCTGGATCCTGTCCCCTCACAGGTACTACGGTCACCCTCTTCTTCCATCCTATGCTCCCTCACTGACATCTTCAATCTTTACTGGTGCCTTCCCCTCCCCTCTAAACCATGCGCACATCACTCCCATACTTAAAAAGCCCTCCCTGGACCCCACCAACCTGAACAACTTAAGACCCATCTCCCTGCTCCCATTCACCTCTAAACTCTTAGAACGCTAGTCTACAATCGCTTGAGCTCCTCCCTCACCGACAACAACCTTCCTGACCCTTTACAGTCTGGCTTTCGCTCACTTCACTCCACTGAAACTACCCTACTAAACCTCACTAATGATCTACTAACTGCAAAAACCAATGGCCACTCCTCCGTACTCATCCCAACCAATGGCCACTCCTCCGTACTCATCCCAACCAATGGCCACTACTCCGTACTCATCCCAACCAATGGCCACTACTCCGTACTCATCCCAACCAATGGCCACTACTCCGTACTCATCCCAACCAATGGCCACTACTCCGTACTCATCCCAACCAATGGCCACTACTCCGTACTCATCCCAACCAATGGCCACTACTCCGTACTCATCCCAACCAATGGCCACTACTCCGTACTCATCCCAACCAATGGCCACTACTCCGTACTCATCCCAACCAATGGCCACTACTCCGTACTCATCCCAACCAATGGTCACTACTCCGTACTCATCCCAACCAATGGCCACTACTCCGTACTCATCCCAGCCAATGGCCACTGCTCCGTACTCATCCCAACCAATGGCCACTGCTCCGTACTCATCCCAACCAATGGCCACTGCTCCGTACTCATCCCAAGCAAATGCCACTACTCCGTACTCATCCCAACCAATGGCCACTACTCCGTACTCATCCCAACCAATGGCCACTACTCCGTACTCATCCCAACCAATGGCCACTACTCCGTACTCATCCCAACCAATGGCCACTACTCCATACTCATCCCAACCAATGGCCACTACTCCGTACTCATCCCAACCAACGGCTACCACTTGACTGTGGCTTTTGATACTGTTGACCATCCCCTCCTCCTCAAACAACTCCTCTCTTGGCCTCTGAGACTCTGCTCTCTCCTGGTTCTCCTCCTACCTATCACAGTGCTCCTTCTGTGTTATCCATAACTCGGTCTCCTCCTCTCCACTTCCTCATTCTGTTGGGGTCCCTCAAGGATCTGTCCTTGGACCCCTTCTCCATCTACACCTCCTCCCTTGGTCACTTAATAAACTCCAATGGCTTTAAGTACCATCTCTATGCTGATGACACACAAATCTATCTTTCTACTCCTCGCCTCTAACCTACTAAGTGACATATCAGCATGGAGGTCACTCCACTTCCTCAAACTAAAGCTTTCCAAAACTGAGCTCATACTATTCCCTCCAGCCCGTGCCCCCCCCCCAACTTCTCCATCAAGATCAATAACCATCATTGCCAGGGTACCCGGTGTAATCCTAGACTCCCATCTTTCCTTTCAGGCCCAAATCCAATAACTGTCCAAGCCTTGTAGACTTCACCTCTGCAACATCTCCAAGATACACCCGTTCCTAACCTCTGAAACCACTAAGCAAGTTATTCCCTCACTGGTTATCTCTCGCCTTGGCTATTGTAACTCCCTCCTCATTGGCCGACCTCATCGCAGGCTATCCCCTCTTCAGTCTATCATGAATGCTGCTGCCAGACTCATCCACCTTACTAACCGTTCCATATCTGCCACCCCTCTTTGCCAATCCCTCCACTCAGTGTCCTCCATCCCTCTCTGTCAATCTCTCCACTGGCCTCCACTCAGCGTCCTCCATTTCTCTCTGCCAATCCCTCCACTGGCCTCCACTCAGTGTCCTCCATCCCTCTCTGCCAATCCCTCCACTCAACGTCCTCCATCCCTCTCTGCCAATCCTTCCGCTGGTCTCCACTCAGCATCTGCCATCCCTCTCTGTCAATTGCTCCACTGGCCTCCACTCAGCGTCCTCCATCCCTCTCTGTCAATCGCTCCACTGGCCTCCACTCAGTGTCCTCCATCCCTCTCTGCCAATCCCTTCACTGGCTTCCCATTGCCCAACAAATAAAATTCTAAACATTAACAATAACATATAAAGCCATTTATAACTCCGCCCCAAATTACATCACCCATCTTGTCTCCAATATCACCCAAACCATCTCATCCACAAAGTATTCCCAGCACTTAACTTTTGCCACATTTTGTTATGTTACGGCCTTATTCCAAAATGGATTAAATTAATTTTTTTCCTCCACATTCTACAAACAATACCCCATAATGACAACGGGAAAGAAGTTCGTATCAAGGCACAGATCTGGAGAAGGGTACAGAAAAATCTCTGCAGCATTGAAGGTCCCAATGAGCACAGTGGCCTCCATCATCCGTAAATGGAAGAAGTTTGGAACCACCAGGAATTTTCCTAGAGTGGGCCGCCTGGCCAAAATGAGTGATCGAGGGAGAAGGGCCAGGAAGGTAGCAAGCATCCGATGGTCACTCTGAAAGAGCTCCAGTGTTTTTCTGGGGGGAGAGGAGAACAACCATCTCTGCAGCACTCCACCAATCAGGCCTGTATGGTAGAGCAGCCAGATGGAAGCCACACCTCAGTAAAAGGCAAATGGCAGCCCGCCTGGAGTTTTCCAAAAGGCACCTGAGGGACTCTCAGACCATGAGAAACAAAACTCTCTGGTCTGATGAAACAAAGATTGAACTCTTTGGCCTGAATGCCAAGAGTCATGTCTGGAGGAAACCAGGCACTGCTCACCACCTGGCCAATACCATCCCTACAGTGAAGCATGGTGGTGGCAGCATCATGCTGTGGGGATGTTGTTCAGCGGCAGGAACTGGGAGACTAGTCAGGATCAAAGGAAAGATGAATGCAGCAATGTACAGAGACATCCTTGATGAATATCTATTCTAGAGCGCTCTGGACCTTAGACTGGGGTGACGGTTCATCTACCAACAGGACAACGACCCTAAGCACATGGCCCACATAACAGAGGAGTGTCTACGGGCCAACTCTGGGAATGTCCTGGAGTGGCCCAGCCAGAGCCCAGACTTGAACCCGATTGAACATCTCTAGAGAGATCTGAATATGGCAGTGCACCGACACTCCCCATCCAACCTGATGGAGCTGGAGAGGTCCTGCTAAGAAGACCGGGAGAAATTGGCCAAAAATAGGTGTGCCAAGCTGGTAGCATCGTACTCAGAACGACTCGAGGCTGGAATGGGGGCTAAAGGGGCTTCAACAAGTACTGAGCAAAGGCTGGGAAGACTTATGGACATGGTGAGGTTTTTTTTATCTTTAATAAATTGCAAAGATTTGAAAACAAACTTCTTTCACGTTGTCATTATGGGGGATTGTTTGTAGAATGTGGAGGGGAAAATGAATTGAATCCATTCTGAAATAAGGCCGAAACATAAAAAATGTGGCAAAAGTGAAGCGCTGGGAATACGTTCTGGATGGACTGTATGTATATAGCCAGGGACGGACTGACAACTCATGGGGCCCCTGCATCCTTGCCCACACCCAAAAAAGCCAATGAAAGGTACCAGTGGCATCTCACGGGGCCCCCTACTGACCCCAAGCCCTCGGGCAGTGCCCGAGTGCTCGAATGGTCAGTCCGCCCCCGTATTTAGCATACCTGTGGGAACCGTGTAAGCTGGAAATCGGTGTAGTGGTCACCCCCTACTACAATGATCTCCATTAGCTTCCAGGTCCAATGCCAAGTGGCTGCTCTGCTCCACCGTGAACACAGAGGTTCTACTGCTCAGCACGAGAAGTATACCTGATCCAAATGACTGTCCCGTGTACAAAGCCAGCTCCGTAAAGACATGGACTGACCAGTGTGGAGGAACTCGAGTGTCCTGCACAGACAACGCCAGTTGTGAACCAGGTCTTCTCATCCAACATCAAAACCTGACCTCACAAATGGGCACAGATTCCCACAGACACCCTCCAACATCTTGTGGAAAGGTCCCGGAAGAGTGGAGGATGTTATAGCCACAAAAGGGGGCAATTCCATATTAAAGGTCATGGTTTTGGAAGGGAATGTCCAACAAGCTCACATAGGAGTGATGATCAGGAGCCCTCAAACGTCTGGCCATATAACAGAGGAACAATCTTATGTGTTAAACTGGTTCTGTGGACGGTATTCCTCCCACGGACACCAATGACTATTCCGGTCACTGACACCAATGAGACAGTATTTCACTAACGATGGGGCACTATCCCTCCCAATGACACCAATGATGTGGCACTATCCCTCCCAATGACACCAATGATGGGGCACTATTCCTCCCACTGACACCAATGATGGGGCACTATTCCTCCCACTGACACCAATGATGGGGCACTATTCCTCCCACTGACACCAATGATGGGGCACTATTCCTCCCACTGACACCAATGATGGGGCACTATTCCTCCCACTGACCCCAACATGGGGGCACTATCCCTCCCACTGACGCCAGCGATGGGGCACTATTCTTCCCACTGACACCAACAATGGGGCACTATTCTTCCCACTGACACCAACAATGGAGCACTATTCTTCCCACTGACACCAACGATGGGGCATTATTCTTCCCACTGACACCAACGATGGGGCACTATTCCTCCCACTGACACCAACAATGGAGCACTATTCTTCCCACTGACACCAATGATGGAGCACTATTCCTCCCACTGACACCAATGATGGGGCACTATTCCTCCCACTGACACCAATGATGGGGCACTATTCTTCCCACTGACACCAATGATGGGGCACTATTCCTCCCACTGACACCAATGATGGGGCACTATTCCTCCCACTGACACCAATGATGGGGCACTATTCCTGCCACTGACACCAATGATGGGGCGCTATTCCACTGACAACGATGGGGTACTATTCCTCTCACTGACACCAATGATGGGGCACTATCCCTCCCACCGACACCAACGATGGGGCACTATTCCTCCCACTGACACCAACGATGGGGCACTATTCCTCCCACTGACACCAACGATGGGGCAAATCTCCCCAAAAGACAGACAGATGACAAAAAAAACGCTACAGAGACTATAAACCTTTTTCCAGCCCAACCAAAATGACATGAAAATGGAACATAAGAACACATTTGTAGTACGGTGAGGAAGGTTTTGAGCTCCTGACAATTCATTGCTCTCTATGCCTCCCTGACCACCCTTCCTTTCTTGGATGGGTGTCACTGAGAAAGGAAGTGAGTGAAAATCTCCCCAATGGGGGTCACTGGGAGACATTTTAAGTTTTTCTCACGCTATTTAAAAACAAATATTTTTTCTTATTTTTCCAACTTAGGTTGACCTTTATAATAGAGAGGAGGGCGGAAGGCCGGGATCACTTTCCTCCAATCAGCACTCAGGATCCCACCACTCCCAATACGAGGGGATTAGACATCAGTGCGTCGGAGGGGACGGGGGCCGAGCGTCCTGCGATGTTCTGGCGACATTGTTAAAGAGGGTGAACAAAGATTTTACACTGAATTAGCAGGTAGAACCCCCCCACCCCCCCGCCCGCCCCACATGGAACGTCTCATTTTGCTCAGGAAGAATAGCCGCATTGTTCCTGCGAAGTTCGATCTGAAACCGATCCGGACAGAAGGGGCCGCTCCCCGCGATCCTTATCTAAGGACTGGGTGGTGTCAGCTCCCGCTCTGTGCAATTATCGCTCCAACCCCACCATTAGAAATATTCCATCTATCCCGGAAAGAACGGCCCCGAGCGAGGCCAATGGCAGAACGCAACGCGGCGGCTGTCCCTGAGATCGCCACATCGCCGCGCCTGAAGGGTTTGTACGGTTCTAAAGGGGACCTGTCATCATCAGAAGCTTTGAATGTCAAGTGCAGCATGCCGAGTGATGTGGCAGTGTGACCCCTCCGGGTATTGTTACCTCAGAGGTCACCGGACTCCCCCTGACAACGCCTTCACCTGCTTCTCTATCCAGGAGGACGGCACCATCTGTTCAGGCATCATCCAGGGTCACAGTCTACTTCCTGCACTGAGATGACAACTCAGAGAAACACAGTCATGTAAATCCTGGTGCTTGTGCAGTTCTTGGCTGTGTTCACAAATGACTGACACAGATCAGACCCTGTTGCAGCTTCCCACCTTGTGACATGCTACAAAGTTACAATGTACAGTCTGATCACTGGGGGAGGGGAGACTGAGGAAATGCCCCCTCTTCCTTCTACAAAGTTACACTGTACAGTCTGATCACTGGGGGAGGGGAGACTGAGGAAACGCCTCCTCCTCCTTCTACAAAGTTACAATGTACAGTCTGATGACTGGGGGAGGGGAGACTGAGGAAATGCTTCCTCCTCCTTCTACAAAGTTACAATGTACAGTCTGATCACTGGGGGGAGGGGAGACTGAGGAAATGCCTCCTCCTCCTTCTACAAAGTTACAATGTACAGTCCGATCACTGGGGGAGGGGAGACTGAGGAAATGCCTCCTCCTCCTTCTACAAAGTTACAATGTACAGTCTGATGACTGGGGGAGGGGAGACTGAGGAAATGCTTCCTCCTCCTTCTACAAAGTTACAATGTACAATCTGATCACTGGGGGAGGGGAGACTGAGGAAATGCTTCCTCCTCCTTCTACAAAGTTACAATGTACAATCTGATCACTGGGGGAGGGGAGACTGAGGAAATGCCTCCTCCTGCATGCAGCAGACTGATGACATCATCATGCATTTGCGGTGCTAACCCCCCATTGTAATGAACTGCGATGGTGAGATCCATGCCGATAGGATAACCTGTTTTCTGGACGGTCTAAGCGGTGGGAATACGTTCAAAAAACCGCAGCCCGCTGCATCTGGCATGACTGGGCCCTTCGCAGGATATGGAAATGGTGAATCTTTGATGAGATTTTAGTTAATGAAGACGGCCGATCACCAGCGACGCATTTTATACCGCGGCGGATTCACCCGTCACTCCTGCTGGAAAATACAAAGGAGGCGGCAGCGGTGGCGTTACGCGGTGACGCAACACAAATAAAACACAATGTGGGCAGCCAGGCAGGAAGCGGCCTTGTTCTGTTACAGATTGTCCTGGGTCCCCCCCCCCCGGGTCCCCCCGTCCCCCCCACTGATCCCAGGCTGCATGACAACTCACTTTACAGGACAAATGCGGTCTGTGCGTTCATGACGGCCGGAGCAGCGCCGGAGCAGCGTGAGCCTCTCATGTCATGGAAATGGCTCAGAGGGAGCTGAAGAGGAGCCAGAGACAGATGTTGGAGATAAAGACGGGACGGAGTGCTGGGGCAAAGATCCCCCCCATCCCCGCCACCCCCCACCCCCAGCGTCACAGCCGGAGGCACCGCGGAGAAGACGGCGCTGCAACCGAAGAAACAATGAATTCCATCCCAGACTCATAATTAAGATCACTCGGCCTTAAAGCTGAACTCCCGGCAGAGAGAAAAGACCTCATTTATGTATTTGTACAAGCAGTGTCCCTGAACGGGACCCGCCATCAGTCCCTGTACAGCAGAGCTCAGACTGGGGGAGGGAGAAGCAGCACAAGGAGCCAGCCAGGAGTGCTGCAGTGTAGGAAGCATGCGGATAGGAGGAGAGAGCAGAGTGACAGAGCGATGACCTCATGAATCTGCTGCTTTGCCTCTCACTGTCCAATCGCAGGCTTGGGGCTGTTTTTTTTTTTACATTTGCATTAGCTCTCTCAAGAGTGATCCACAGTCAATCGATTTTCAGAGGGCGTTTGACAGGCGGTAAGGAGATGTTTTGTTGCTTTAGGTTTTAATCCCTAAGGGTCGGTTTACACCAGAGGTGGACTGGGAACTCATCGGGCCCCCGGGCAATAGGGGATCATTGGGCCCCTGTGTCCTTGCCCAAACTCAAAAAAGCCTATGAAAAAGGTACCAAGGGCATCTCATGGGGCCCCCTACTGACCCTGGGCCCTTGGGCAGTGCCCGAGTTTCCAAATGGTCAGTCCGCCCCTGGTTCATATTGCCGTGACTTGGGATCCGACTTGTGAGACCCCCCAAGTCGCATGATGTGTGAAATCCCATGTGCCCATAGACTTCAATGGGAGTCACCTCCATGTCGGATCCTCTATATCGATGTGATTTGGATCCATCATTACAGCATGACGTGAAATCCCATGTTAGTCAATGAGAGCGATCTTAATCAGCACGACTGAAGTCACTCCGATTTTAGAAAAGGTTCCTGTGCTCCTTCGAGGCGACTTCTATCCGACTTGTGCCCATAGACTTCAATGGAAGTCGCCTCCATGTCGGATCCTCATCTAAAGGCCGCGCAGTTGCCGACTGCAGATAGCCGAATGATGGCTGCACTGCGGCTGGCCAGTTCTGGGAGGACAGAGCTGATCGCCTGATGTGGTAGAAGGCCAATCACAGTGGCCTTTTACCATGTGATCAGCTCTGTCCAATAACAAGCTGATCACCGGGAAATGCAATTGCTGGTTCTTGGCTGCACTTTCCTCACGCTGTCAGAGAACCGGCAGTTGTCAGAGCTGGGATCGGCACCGATCATAAGGGGACTGATGATCAGTGCCCAGCAGTGCCGCCCACAAGTGCCCACCCATGTCACCCACCAGTGCCCATCAGTGCAGCGCAGCAGTGCTGCCTATCAGTGCCCATCATCAGTGAAAGAAGAAAAATTACCTGTTTGCAAAATTTTATAATCGAAACAAAGAAACTTTTTTTTTTTTTTTAAATTCTTTGCTATTTTTTTGTTTATAGCGCAAAAAATAAAACACCCGGCGGGGAGCAAATACCACCAAAAGAAAGCTCTACTTGTGAGAAAAAAATGATAAAAGTTTCATATGGGTACAATGTTGCATGACCGCTCAATTGTGACAGCGCTGAAAGCTGAACATTGGCCTGGACAGGAAGGGGGTAGAAGTGCCCGGCAGGTGAGGGGTTAATCAGGCGCTCCACGGGCTGTACTGCTGCCCATTGCAATGGGAAGATAGGTTGCCTCCCCCTGCCTGCTTTAACCCTGAAAACGCTGACCGACCGGTTGCTTTCCTATTCCAATCCCCTCCATATCATGCGATTCAGGTGTTCCAATCCCCTCCATATCATGCGATTCAGGTGTTCCAATCCCCTCCATATCATGCGATTCAGGTGTTCCAATCCCCTCCATATCATGCGATTCAGGTGTTCCAATCCCCTCCATATCATGCGATTCAGGTGTTCCAATCCCCTCCATATCATGCGATTCAGGTGTTCCAATCCCCTCCATATCATGCGATTCAGGTGTTCCAATCCCCTCCATATCATGCGATTCAGGTGTTCCAATCCCCTCCCAATCATGTGATTCAGGTGTTCCAATCCCCTCCAAATCATGTGATTCAGGTGTTCCAATCCCCTCCATATCATGTGATTCAGGTGTTCCAATCCCCTCCAAATCATGTGATTCAGGTGTTCCAATCCCCTCCCAATCATGTGATTCAGGTGTTCCAATCCCCCCCATATTATGTGATTCAGGTGCTCCAATCCCCTCCATGGACACAGGTGTATACAATCAAGCCCCTAGACATGCAGACGGCTTCTACAAACATTGGTGAAAGAATGGGTCGCTCTCAGGAGCTCAGTGACTCCAAGCGTGGTCCCGTGATAGGTGGCCACCTGGGCAATAAGTCCATCCGTGACATTTCCGGGCTACTAAATATTCCACGCTCAACTGTTAGTGGGATTATAACAAAGTGGAAGCCACTGGGAACAACAGCCACTCAGCCACCAAGTGGTAGGCCACGTCACATGACAGGGCGGGGTCAGCGCATGCTGAAGCGCACAGTGCGCAGAAGTCACCAACTGTCTGCAGAGTCAATAGCTAAAGACCTCCAAACTTGGTGTGGCCTTCAGATGAGCCCAACAACAGTGCGTAGAGAGCTTCATGGAATGGGTTTCCATGGCCGAGCAGCTGCATCCAAGCCTTCCATCACCAAGTGCAATGCAAAGCGTCGGATGCCGTGGTGTAAAGCACGCCGCCACTGGACTCTAGAGCAGAGGAGACGTGTTCTTTGGAGGGACCAATCATGCTTCTCTGTCTGGCAATCCGATGGACTTGTCTGGGTTTGGTGGTGGCCAGGAGAACGGTACTTGCCTGACTGCATTGTGCCAAGTGTAAAGTTTGGTGGAGGGGGGATTATGGTGTGGGGGTGTTTTTCAGGGGGTTGGGCTTGGCCCCCTAGTTCCAGTGAAGGGAACTCTTATACTGGCCATAGACGGGTTGAAAATCGGCCGAAGAAAAAAATAAAAAATAAAAAAAAAATCGGCACATTAGTGGGTTGATTGGTCGGCCGTTTTTCGGGTTTTTGGCACATTTTTTTTATCGGTCATGTTGGAAAATTCACTGCCATCTAAATAAAACCATCTGTATGGATACATTGTTGCAACTGCAAGACTTTTCATATAAAATATAATAGCGGACCGGAATTCTTCTTCCGGTCACATATGGCGCACTCCCCTGTCTCTGCAAGGGACAGAAGTTATGGGGTTAATGCCGGCCATAGATAGGACGAAAATCGGCCGATTTTTTTAATGTTGGTGGTAACGTTGGCCGATCAAACGACCAATTTTTCATTTTTTTTTTCTAAAAATGGCCGATATTCCACCCGTCTATGGCCTGCTTTAGGCTACGTTCACACTAGCCTTGTCAGCAGGCGGCAGACAGGTGTTTGGGATGCGTTTTCCAAATGCCTCGGAGAATTCTGCACATTGCAGCACATAGTGCTGTTCACACGGGAGCGTTAGCGTAGCGGCGCGGCAAAATGGACGCCTCTGGTTGAGTCAGGAGGAGTTGAAGTCTCCTATTCAAGTCTATGGTGCCTCTCCACAAACACCCGGGCAGCGTTTGCGGTGCAGTTGCAACGCGTTAGCGGAGCGTTAACACCATTCAAACGTCATTGTAGGCGTTTGTGGGGCATTTTTAATGCTTGGCAAATGCCTAGCAACCCCCGCTAAACCACGCATACAGCGTTTTTGGAGCTTTAAAACCGCTCCGCAAACGCCAGACCAATGCTTGTCAAATGCTATAGGGGTGTTTGGTAAGAGCTGGAAAAAAAGTCCAGTGTGAACGAGCCCTTAGGCAGGCCATAGACGGGTCGAAAACTGGCCGTTTTTTTTTTAAAAAAAGGAAAAAATTGGTTGTTCAATAGGCCGACGTTATCACCAATGGTAAAAAAAAAAAAAAAAAGGGGCTGATTTTCATCCCGTCTGCAGCCGGCATTTAATTACTTCTGTCCCTGCAGAGAGCTCCGCTATTATATTTTACATGAAAGTCTTGCGGTTGCAACAATGTATCCATTTGTATCCATTTCGGATACAGATGTCTTTATTCGGATACAAATGGATACATTGTTGCAACCGCAAGACTTTCATGTAAAATATAACAGCGGACTGGAATTCCTTTTCCTCTGCAGGTCACAGCTCATGCGCAGATTTTTTTTAATCGGTAAAACGATCAGCCAATTTATCCATCATTGCCGGGAAAATCAGGCCGATTTTTTTCCAACTTTACTGATAAAAAAAAAGTGCCAAAACCCAAAAAAACGGCCGACCAATTAACCCACTAATGGTGTGAAAATCAGCCGATTTTTTTTTTTCAGCCGATTTTCGACCCGTCTATGGCCTGCATTAAGGTGACATTTCGGACAATTTCATGCCCCCAACTTTGTGGGAGGAGTTTGGGGATGGCCCCTTCCTGCTCCAACATGACTGCGCACCAGTGCACAAAGCAAGGTCCATAAAGACATGGAGGAGCCAGTTTGGGGTGGAGGAACTTGACTGTCCTGCACAGAGTCCTGACCTCAACCCCATAGAACACCTTTGGGATGGATTAGAGCCGGGCCCCCAGCATTGGCCCCAACAGCCGTCACAGGCCGTTCCCTGGCAGCGTTAATATAAAGCACATGATGACATCATCACCATAGAACGGCTCGCAGCGCTCAGTACAAGAGCAGCAATCGCAGGACTCACATTTGCAGCATCTTGGCTTCCATCTCCTCCTCAGTGTCAGGAAACTCACAGGTGAGCCAATCAGTCAAACTTCCCAGCTGCAGCATTAATTACCACCCCCCTTCCCTATCAGACTCAGCCTGGCGAGGGGCAGGGAAGATTTGTATGTGAAGTCCATGCATGGTGAGTATTCATTACCAATCGCAGGGCTCCCCCTCACAATGCCACCATCTGCTTCTCTCTACAGAAAGACAGCGCCATCTTTGTTCAGGCATCATCCAGGGTCACCATCTACTTCCTGGACTGAGATGCCGGCTCAAAGATGACACCATTATATAAATCCTGGTGCTTGTGCAGTTCCTCCTCCTACAAAGTTACAATGTACAGTCTGATCATTGGGGGAGGGGAGACAGAGGAAATGACTCCTCCTTCTACAAACTTACAATGTACAGTCTGATCACTGGGGGAGGGGAGACTGAGGAAATGCTTCCTCCTCCTACAAAGTTACAGTGTACAGTCTGATCGCTGGGGGAGGGGAGACTGAGGAAATGCCGCCTCCTCCCTCTACAAAGTTATAATGTACAATCTGATCATTGGGGGAGGGGAGACTGAGGAAATTCTGCAGAGCCTACAGCACCCCCCCCCTCCTCCATAGCACCCCCAGAAGTGCCCCCACAGTTCCATCCAGTCTCCTATATTGCCCTTGCAAAACCCCCTGGAGAGACCCCTAGCCCTCTTCAGAGATCACACCCCCCACAGTTGTCCCTAGCTTCCTCCTAAAACCTCGTCTTACACAGAGCCACCCAGCCTGCTGAAGAGTCCCCTAAGCCCTCCAGAACCTTCATCCCCCCCGTTCCTGGTGACACTCAGCTCCTTCCAGAACTTCAATACATATTTTGTATTTCCTGTACAGGGTTCCAGGGATGGGTCCTGGAATGCTGATATGTTTTCCTGTTATTTGAGCTGTGGTCCCTTTTAAAACACATTTTTAGTACTTTTTAGTAGACACATTTTTAGGGGTTCTCACCCATGTAGGGTGAGAGGTTTTGGGTAGTCTGGTTGGAGAGGATTTATTGGCAGTTCTCTCTGGATTGGTAAATCCTAATTTGGGACTCAGAATTTGGAGGCTCAAAGAGTCTTTTGGTGGAAAGAACCTCCAAGTTCTCTCTGAGCCTCTGAATTCCGGATCTCACTTTAGGATTTACCAATCCTGAGAGAACTGCCAATCAATCTTCTCTCCAACTGGACTACCCAGGAACCCCTCACCCTGCATAAATGAGTACCCCGTAGTACTAGAAATGTCTCTTGTTGTCCCCATTAAAGGGACCACAACCCTAATAAAGGGTAACCTACCCGCCTTCCAGGACCCGTCCCTGGCATCTTGTACATCCCATACTTTTATTGTGGGAGCTTTTCTATTCACTCACTGTTGGGACACCAGACGGTTATGGGAGAGTTCTGGGCCTTGGGCTCAGTGAGCGAGAACCCGGCTCTAGTCCATCCAAAATCAAACAATGTTTTGGCTTTGATACATTTTATTAAATTTATAGGACAAAAACAAACATTTAGCAAATTAACCCCCAAAAAGTAGAGAATGAGGCAACTAGAATCACATTGCAGATTTTTCTCTTCTATACGACCTCCCCCTACTGACCCCCCCCCCAGATGGGCTCCGAGGGCCAAATGTATCAAAAACGGGGAGAAACACATTTCTGCACAATGTAACATTCAGGTATAAAGAGAGAAATTTTGACTTTTTTTTGGTTGAATTAGGATTACCGGCTCTGTGTGTCTTTCTCATGACACAGGAAACGGCTCCGGATTATGTCCTGAAATAAACTTTGTCATGTTTGTTTTACCGATTTCAGATCATTGTCTTCTCCTGTGCTTTGTGACTTTGTGCACTTTTATGGCAAATCTATTATTATTATTATTTATTCTTCTTCTTTATTAGTATTTCTTATTCTTATTAATAATATCTATAATGCCTTGATGGTAATTTTTTTGTATATTTCATAATGACAAATATATACAATATATATAATGAATTATCATTAGTATTAGTGATAATAATTAAAAAACAAAACTATATATATATACTGTATATTTAATAAAATAATTTATTAATAATAATAATTATTATTATTATTACTATTTATGCATACATACGGGGCTTTTTTTCTTTTTTTTCTGCGGGAACACGGGGGAATGCAGCACTGAATGTATGTAATGACAAGGGGTGTTGAGATGTGCTGCAGGGTCTATTGTTGCTGGCTTCTGGGGGATAAATCTTCCAGGGAGGATCAATTGTTACTAAGAGAGAAACTGGGGGGGTGCCTGTTGTTGCTGGTTGATGGATGATCTATTGATGCTGGCTGCTGGGAGATCTATTTTTGTGGGCTGTTGGGAGATCTGTTGTTGCTGGAGGGGTCTGTTGTTGCTGGAGGGGTCTATTGTTGCTGGAGGGGTTTATTGTGGCTGCAGGGGTCTGTTGTTGCCGGTTGATGGAGGATCTATTTGACTGCTTTTCTTGTTACCATTAACAAATTTCATACAAATTACATAGCTTAACAAAATGATACTTCGCTCGGTAGTGCAGAGGGTGGTGCAGGAGTGAACTGGGAATGCTGACATTAGTTCAGGGTGATTAAACAGAACCTGAGCCCCCTTATATCAGGAGTAGAGATGAGCGAATCGAACCAGGCGAAGTGGAATTCGTTTCGAATATCGGGAAAAATTCGATTCGCATCGAATCCGAATTTTAGCAAACTTCGGGTGCACGAATCGAATTTTTCCCGATCAGCCTGCAAAAGTGTCACTGCAGAGAGCTCCGCTATTTCTGACAGTTCTGACAGTTCATTTACAGCGGTTGAAACATTGTATCTATTTGTTTCCATTTAGGATACAGATGTTTTTATTCGGAAATAAATAGATACAATGTTTCAACCGCTGTACATGTGAAGGAACTGTCAGAGAACTGTCAGAAATAGCGGAGCTCTCTGCAGAGACACTTTTTGCTGTACTGGAATACTTCTTCTTTTCATTCTTCTTCTTCTTTTCATTCTTCTTCTTCTTCTTCTTCTTTTCATTCTTCTTCTTCTTCTTCTTCTTTTCATTCTTCTTCTTCTTCTTTTCATTCTTCTTCTTCTTCTTTTCCTTCTTCTTTTCATTCTTCTTCTTCTTCTTTTCATTCTTCTTCTTCTTCTTTTCCTTCTTCTTTTCATTCTTCTTCTTCTTTTCATTCTTCTTCTTCTTTTCATTCTTCTTCTTCTTTTCATTCTTCTTCTTCTTTTCATTCTTCTTTTCATTCTTCTTCTTCTTTTCATTCTTCTTCTTCTTCTTTTCATTCTTCTTCTTCTTCGTCGTGCCCCGTGACTGCCCAAATGAGTGAAGTGTGCGGTGATTCTAAGATGGACGGCACTCATCTGCATGTCATACTGACTGACAGTATTATTTCTCTTCCCCAGCAGACTCCAAGGGCATTTAAATTAAAGGTACAGTGTTCTGCACTAATATAAAGGCTCTCTGAAGCCTAGAAACCCTTTTAATAAGTTAAATTCGCGGCGAATAAATTCGCATCGAATAGAATTTCTCCCGCAAATTCGGCAAATCAGCCGAATCGAATTTTTGAATAATTCGCTCATCTCTAATCAGGAGTCCCTAACAGAGTCCCTCCTTATATCAGGAGTTCTTCTCAGAGTAACTCCTTACATCAAAGTTTTTATAACAGTGCCTCCTTACATCAACTGTCCCCCTCAGAGTGCCCCCCTTACATCATCTGTTCCCATCAGAGTGCCCCCCTTACATCATCTGTCCCCCTCAGAGTGCCCCTTTACATCATCTGTCCTCATCAGAGCACCCCTTTTACATCATCTGTTCCCATCAGAGTGCCCCCCTTACATCATCTGTCCCCATCAGAGTGCCCCCCTTACATCATCTGTCCCCATAAGAGTGCCCCCCTTACATCATCTGTCCCCATAAGAGTGCCCCCCTTACATCATCTGTCCCCCTCAGAGCACCCCCCTTACATCATCTGTCCCCATCAGAGTGCCCCCCTTACATCATCTGTCCCCATCAGAGTGCCCCCCTTACATCATCTGTCCCCATCAGAGTGCCCCCCTTACATCATCTGTCCCCATCAGAGTGCCCCCCTTACATCATCTGTCCCCATCAGAGTGCCCCCCTTACATCATCTGTCCCCATCAGAGTGCCCCCCTTACATCATCTGTCCCCCTCAGAGCACCCCCTTACATCATCTGTCCCCCTCAGAGCACCCCCTTACATCAACTGTCCCCCTCAGAGCGCCCCCCTAACATCAACTGTCCCCCTCAGAGTGCCCCCCTAACATCAACTGTCCCCATCAGACTGCCCCCCTAACATCAACTGTCCCTATCAGGTCTCATGGATTTGTGAATTCACTCTCAGAGGTCTGGGGGTATACAACTAAAATATGGGGGGGGGATATTCCACTCCAGCAGCCACCTAGATCCGGGCCTAGTGGAGACGAGGGGGGACTCAGGAGGGGGGAGTACATGCACCTATTCTCTGAGCACAAAAGCCCTGCTAATATGTATAAAAGCACAAAACAATTTAAATGCGTATACCTTGTACCGTGTGTGTGTATGTGTATGTATATGTATGTATGTATGTGTGTGTGTGTATATATATGTGTGTGTGTGTGTATATGTATATATGTGTGTGTGTATATATATGTGTGTGTGTGTGTGTGTGTATATATATATGTGTGTGTGTATATGTATGTGTGTGTGTGTGTATGTATGTATATATATATATGTGTGTGTGTATATATATATGTGTGTGTGTGTGTGTATATATATATGTGTGTGTGTGTGTGTGTGTGTGTGTGTGTGTATATATATATATGTGTGTGTGTGTGTGTGTGTATATATATGTGTGTGTGTGTATGTATATATATGTGTGTGTGTGTGTGTGTATATATATGTGTGTGTGTGTGTATGTATATATATGTGTGTGTGTGTGTGTGTGTGTGTATGTATATATATGTGTGTGTGTGTGTGTGTGTGTGTGTGTGTGTGTGTGTATATATGTGTATGTGTGTGTGTATATACACACACACACACGTACCTCAGTTTACGAACGCCTCTGTTAACGTAATTTTTCATTTTAGAAATGAAAATAATGGCTCGGTTTACAAATTTTTTTTCACAATATGAAGTGTATGTCGGCGCCAATTTTTAAATGCAGTTGCCGGCTTTTTTTTTTTTGCTCGCTATAGCTCACAGAATCAGCTGTCACTTTCCCCGGAGCTAAAGGATACTTTGTTTCTTTTAGCTGGGGGGAAAGTGACAGCTGATTCTCTGAGCTATTGTAAAGAAAAAAAAAAGGCGCTAATTACATTTAAAAACCGGCAACGACTTCTAGTGACAGCGACTTTTTAAAAACTTTTTTCTGACCTCTGGAATGGATTAATTGGTTTTCAATGCATTCCTATGGGAAACCGCGTTTCGGTTTACGAATTCTTCGCAATACAAAATGTTGCGGAGAACGCATTAAATTTGTAAACCGAGGTACACCTGTATGTGTATATGTATGTATGTATCAGGGGCGGACTGACTGTTTGGAAACTCGAGCACTGCCCGATGGCCCGGGGTCAGTAGGGGGCCCCATGAGATGCCCCTGGTACCTTTTTCATAGGCTTTCTTGAGTTTTGGCAAGGACACAGGGGCCCCATGATCCCCTATTACCCGGGGGCCCCATGAGTTGTCAGTCCGCCCCTGGTATGTATGTATGTGTGTGTGTGTATGTGTGTGTGTGTGTATGTATGTATGTATGTATATATATATATATATATATATATATATATACAGTGGGGATGGAAAGTTTGGGCACCCCAGCTAAAGATTTGTATTAATGTGCATAAAGAAGCCAAGGAAAGATGGAAAAATCTCCAAAAGGCATCAAATTACAGATTAGACATTCTTATAATATGTCAACAAAAGTTAGATTTTATTTCCATCATTTACACTTTCAAAATAACAGAAAACAAAAAAATGGCGTCTGCAAAAGTTTGAGCACCCTGCAGAATTTCTAGCATGCACTGCCCCCTTTGCCAAGCTGAGACCTGCCAGTGTCATGGATTGTTCTCAATCATCGTCTGGGAAGACCAGGTGATGTCAATCTCAAAGGTTTTAAATGCCCAGACTCATCTGACCTTGCCCCAACAATCAGCACCATGGGTTCTTCTAAGCAGTTGTCTAGAAAACTGAAACTGAAAATAGTTGACGCTCACAAAGCTGGAGAAGGCTATAAGAAGATAGCAAAGCGTTTTCAGATGTCAGTATCCTCTGTTCGGAATGTAAATAAGAAATGGCAGTCATCAGGAACAGTGGAAGTTAAAGCAAGATCTGGAAGACCAAGAAAAATATCAGACAGAACAGCTCGCAGGATTGTGAGAATAACAATTCAAAACCCACGTTTGATGGCACGATCCCTCCAGAAAGATCTGACAGACACTGGAGTTGTGGTCACTATTCCACTATAAAGAGATACTTGTACAAATATGGTCTTCATGGAAGAGTCATCAGAAGAAAACCTCTTCTACATCCTCACCACAAAAATCATCGTTTGAACTTTGCAAATGAACATATAGACAAGCCTGATGCATTTTGGAAACAAGTTCTGTGGACCGATGAGGTTAAAATTGAACTTTTTGTCCGAAATGATCAAAGGTACGTTTGGAGAAGAAGGGGCACAGAATTGAATGAAAAGAACCTCTGTCCAACTGTTAAGCATGGGGTTGGATCAATCATGCTTTGGGGTTGTGTTGCAGCCAGTGGCACAGGGAACATCTCACGAGTAGAAGGAAAAATGGATTCAATAAAATTTCAGCAAATTTTGGATGGTAACTGGATGTCATCTGTGAAAAAGCTGAAGTTAGAGAGGATGGCTTCTACAAATGGATAATGATTCTAAACACACCTCGAAATCCACGGGGGATTACATCAAGAGGCGTAAACTGAAGGTTAGCTGGGGTGCCCAAACCTTCGATCCCCACTGTATATATCTGTGTATGTGTGTGTGTGTGTATATGTATGTGTGTGTGTGTATATATATATATAATTTATTATTATTATTTTGATCATTATTCAATTTTTTAATTAATCATGTAGTGTAGATATATAGGATGACTACGACTCCTATTATATACTGTATATATTTTTGACATTATGAAATATGCAGAAAACAGCGTACAATAAAAGCATTTTAATTTCTGTTAACAGGATACAAGATTTTCAAAAAAAAATCACAGGTGGTTCTGGAGCCCATCAATCACACCTCAGCCCCCAAACCCCAAATCCCCCCCCCCGGGCTATTATCCCTTAAAGGGCTAGTCCGTTCACAAATGATTGCAGTTATAGGTGGAACCCCCCCCCCCTTGCATGGGTAGATTGAACAGCAGCAGCCCGGAGTGGGGCTTTAAAGGGGTCCCGTCTGGCCACACAGACAGCGAGCCTGGCCTGCGGTGACCCCCTGGGCACAGAACCGTGGCAGCAGAGGGATTAGGGGTCCTTATGGTCGAAGGTGTCATGACTAGCGAGCAAAGCCGTCTCAGGCGGTGGGCCAGGGGACCTCAGATCCAGCCACAAGCTAGCACTGCCACCCACACTCTCAATCCCCGGGACAAGTGCAGAGATTAGAGAGACATTTCCCCCCAGCTAAGAGAACTTTAACTCCTCCTAAGCCAGCCACCCTGCAGCTGGCACCGGCCTCCGCTGATAATGACAGCTCTGCTGAAAACGCATCGCGGCAACGCGCCAGCAGGGATTTCATGACTTAAAGGGGAGCCATCATGTGTCGTCAGCCAGTCCTCATTGTGACCTTTTATTGGGAAGTTTATACCATTCTAAATTTTTTTTGTTTGTTTTTTTGTACAGTTTCACACTTTTTATTGACTTTCTGCTCCGTATTCATCACATCTGCAAAGTCCTCATCTACAGGACTTCCAGCAGAAGTGAACCCAACCACCAACCTCTTCAATCGTTCCAAAAGTCCTATTCAACACGGTAGCTTTCACCATAATAATCCCTGGTGATCCTGCCATGTAGGTGCTTGTTCAGACACTTCCTGTTGTAGGGTGACACTCTTTGTCTCCCAATTGTGCTCCTTCGTTGTCACCCGGTCACATGGGCTTCCAATGGAGGCTGCAAGTGGAGTTTCAACACATATGAAGCAGACGTGTCCCATCGTTGTCACCATCAGGAAAGACCCCATTCGCATTAGTTGCAGTATGGAAACGTGCGTTTCTTGTACCGCGCGGGAACGTTTTGCCGTCTGCGGACGCACGCGGGTGCCATTAGGTGATTTGCGGCCACCAAAACACATGGTCCTGCAGTGCAATTTGAAAAGTTGCACCTTTTTTCACATTTGGCAGCCCACCGAAATGAACAGGCTATCGAAACCACGCAGCACACAAGGCATTCAATGGCGACCAGCTTGCAAGATGGCAGCGGGAAAATCATTTTTTACTACTTTTTTAGCCCAATGGGCAGTAAACTGGCCCTTTGCTTAGAAGGTTTGGAGACCTCTGCCTTAGATGATCTCATACTGCAGCTATACAGCAATGAGGCTTCAGAACAGGAGTGCCTGGGCACCCTCGCATGTCGGGGAGTGCACTGGGGGCCAGTTATGACTTAATTAACCATTTCTCAAGACCCCTCCCCCCTCCAATTTGATTATTCCAAAAGGTGCTAGCCTTAGGGCCAGTGGACTGCAGGTATCATTTCTGCACCTTGCACCACAACCACTGTACTGTACCAGGACCACCTTAATGCATGGGCATCCCTGGGAAATGCCCAGGGGCCTCAGATGCTCGGGGCCCCCTTGATAATCTTGCATACTTGACAGCTGTCCCGGATTTGCTTGGACGGTCACGCTTTTTACTAAGCTGTCCCAGGATGGCCATGTCCTGGAACCTGTATTGTGTCCTCCTGATCCTAGTACTGTGCCCTCCTGATCCCAGTATTGTGCCCTCCTGATCCCAGTAGTGTGCCCTCCTGATCCCAGTAGTGTGCCCTCGTGATCCCAGTACTGTGCCCTCCTGATCCCAGTAGTGCGCCCTCCTGATCCCAGTAGTGTGCCCTCCTGATCCCAGTAGTGTGCCCTCCTGATCCCAGTACTGTGCCCTCCTGATCCCAGTACTGTGCCCTCCGGATCCCAGTACTGTGCCCTCCGGATCCCAGTATTGTGCCCTCCCGACCCCAGTGCTGTACCCTCCTGACCCCAGTACCGTGCCCTTCTGATCCAGAGGCTCTGTGACCAAGCCCCCTATGGGCGGGGCGAAACGCATCAAAGGTCGTGGCCAGAGTGACTACTGAGGCCATCTCACTACATCCTGTTCCTCTCTGACTCCTGGGGATCGGTTTGAGCGGCGCTCATTCTCATCGACTTTATCCTGGGGCTACTCTGAGCATGCTCACACCCGACATTTGTATTAGACTTCCCGAAGCCAGATTTGAATGTTCCTAAAAGGCCAAGGCAGTGCATTCCGTGGGATAAAAGGTGCCCTCAGCCGTCTTCACTCATCAGATGGCGGCCAACCACGCGGGAGCATCTCAGCACCCAACCGATCATTTTCACGAAAGTTCGTTCTATAAATGTGTAGGTTGTGACATGGAGGATGGGGGGAGGGGGGTCTGTACATTGATTAGCGGTACGTTCCTTTATGCTGATTGGACCATTTACATTCCAGGCCATCTGCTGGTACAGGAGACTTCCATGGCAGACTTCATACTTACCCACAAAGCTGGAGAAGTCGATTTGTTTTCTCTGGGTGACACCCTGCCATCAGAATACACGCATTGTCTGATGGTGTCATGGCGGTGATGGACACGCAGCATTGTCAGGTAAACAAATGCGCGGAATCCTGTGGGCTTGGAGTAAATGCGACACTTCATCTGATAAGGGCAGAAAGAAAATACAAAAATCAGATGCATGCACTCAGCCCCCGGGGACGTCATCTCTGATGGTTCAGTCACAATGACAGACGAGTTATTTATACATGGAAAGAAGAGCTCTGCTAGAGGAGGAGACGAGTATAGAGGAGGCAGAGAGAAGGGAAAGTCCGACTTATAGCTTGCAAGACAAGGCAGTTCACTTTAACAACTCTGTTGTTTTTAATCCCACTGACACCAATGGTGGGGCTTCTTTTATCCCACTGACACCAACGGTGGGGCTTCTTTTATCCCACTGACACCAACGGTGGGGCTTCTTTAATCCCACTGACACCAACGGTGGGGCTTCTTTAATCCCACTGACACCAACGGTGGGGCTTCTTTAATCCCACTGACACCAACGGTGGGGCTTCTTTAATCCCACTGACACCAACGGTGGGGCTTCTTTAATCCCACTGACACCAACGGTGGGGCTTCTTTAATCCCACTGACACCAACGGTGGGGCTTCTTTAATCCCACTGACACCAACGGTGGGGCTTCTTTAATCCCACTGACACCAACGGTGGGGCTTCTTTAATCCCACTGACACCAACGGTGGGGCTTCTTTAATCCCACTGACACCAACGGTGGGGCTTCTTTAATCCCACTGACACCAACGGTGGGGCTTCTTTAATCCCACTGACACCAACGCTGGGGCTTCTTTAATCCCACTGACACCAACGCTGGGGCTTCTTTAATCCCACTGACACCAACGCTGGGGCTTCTTTAATCCCACTGACACCAACGCTGGGGCTTCTTTAATCCCACTGACACCAACGCTGGGGCTTCTTTAATCCCACTGACACCAACGCTGGGGCTTCTTTAATCCCACTGACACCAACGCTGGGGCTTCTTTAATCCCACTGACACCAACGCTGGGGCTTCTTTAATCCCACTGACACCAACGCTGGGGCTTATTTAATCCCACTGACACCAACGCTGGGGCTTATTTAATCCCACTGACACCAACGCTGGGGCTTATTTAATCCCACTGACACCAACGCTGGGGCTTATTTAATCCCACTGACACCAACGCTGGGGTTTATTCAATCCCACTGACACCAACGGTGGGGCTTCTTTAATCCCACTGACACCAACGGTGGGGCTTCTTTTATCCCACTGTCACCAACGGTGGGGCTTCTTTAAACCCACTGACACCAACGGTGGGGCTTCTTTAATCCCACTGACACCAACGGTGGGGCTTATTTTATCCCACTGGCAACAATGATGGGGCTTTTTCTTTCTTAAATCCTTGTTAGATCCGGAGTTCTGCTGTAGGCCTCATTCACACTGCATGTGGTGGGAACTTCCTGTTTGCCATTTTGTTTCGGCAATTCTCATGGAACTCCGCATGTCGTGCATTGGGCGGCCCATTCACTTAATTGGGCGTTTGTCGCCCAAAGGAAGCTCGGGGACCACATTTGGCCTTGAGCCGGGCGCGGTTTTACAAGTACGTTTTGTCTGCAATTCTCGTGTGTTTTGTCAGGATGAACGGCAGACAAATGGGTGTCATGCAATATGGAATCGAGGGAAGAATCATCGCCCGAGTGTGAACGGGTCTAAATGCCAGCAGTACAAACTCGGCTTTCTTTTACCCTGATTGGCTGCCTGGAGGAAAAGGAAAATCCTCAATTCTTCTTCCTTCTATGGATGTAGAGATGATATTCTCTTGTCTGGATGTCAAGCAGCACTGATGCAGGTGATTGGCTGATGAGGCACCTAGTGCCATCACATGGAGGTGCAGAGGGTCCTCTAACTGGCGTATGCTCCAAGTCATTAGTTCCAGAGTCCCCCCCCCCCCCCATCACATCAGAGGTCCCCCCCATCACATCAGAGGTCCCCCCCATCACATCAGAGATCCTTCATAACATCAGAGGTTCCCCCCATATCACATCAGAGGTTCCCCCCATATCACATCAGAGGTCCCCCATCACATCAGAGGTCCCCCCCATCACATCAGAGATCCTTCATAACCTCAGAGGTTCCCCCCATATCACATCAGAGGTTCCCCCCATATCACATCAGAGGTCCCCCATCACATCAGAGGTCCCCCCCATTACATCACATGTCCCCCCCTTATCACATCAGAGCCCCCATTACATCAGAGGTCCCCCATCACATCAGGATCCCTCCCCATCACAGCAGAGCCCCTTATTACATCAGAATCCCCCAAAACATCAGAGGCCCCTCCCCATCCCCCCATCACATAATGGGTCCCTCCCCATCACAGCACAGCCCCTTATTACATCAGAGGTCCCCCCCCATCACATCAGAGGTCCCCCCCATCACATCAGAGGTCCCCCCCATCACATCAGAGGTCCCCCCCATCACATCAGAGGTCCCCCCATCACATCAGCAAAAGAAAGGTGGGTATTCATATGCTAGCTGCCTGGCTGTCATTCTGATCCTGCAGCTTCATATACTTTCTGGAACTTGCATGCTCTCTGTGGAGTTCAGACTGCTGGTTGCCTATTCCCATTCTGGGGCTCATCAAGCATAGAAGCCAAGGGATCAGCATGACAGACAGCCGACTATCACTTCCAGCCGTGGCGGCCTACGGTCCGAGTCCAGACGGTGGGACATCATGACGGCAGTAGCAGAGAACAGATTGATTTATAAATGAGAATGAGTGCAGAGGCCTTTCCTGGTCCCCAGACGACTCGCCAAGCGCGAGATTCGATGAGATGGAAACGTCCAGCTGATGGCGGGAGTCTCCTTTATTCTGCTTTCATTGCTGCCAAACACAGCAAAACCCGGACTTTTCAGGACCGGCTCCAAAGCAAACATTTCCATCCAGCTTTAGGAAACCCAAGACCCCGGCCTCGAAGCGTCTTCTCGGGGACTGATCGATGACAGAGACAGCAGGCCGGCGACCAATGGCGAGCCGCGCTGGATGGTGGAATTAATCATTATGACAGGCGGCTGAGCGGCGGCAAATTACTGAGTGGCGGTCTGCTGTTTGCCGGGTCGCGGGGGCATTTCCCCCGAGGGCCGCCTCCACGTGTGCGTCGGCCGGCTGAGAATGGCAAGCTATTAAAGCAAGCTGCGATCCGCGGAATTGAAGAAAAAAAAAAAAGGGGGGGCTCCACCTGGTCTGCGTCGCCTTCGAAGACCGCCATCGTATCGCTGGCAATAAAAAAGGGGGGCTCCACCTGGTCTGCGTCGCCTTCGAAGACCGCCATCGTATCGCTGGCAATAAAAAAGGAGGGCTCCACCTGGTCTGCGTCGCCTTCGAAGACCGCCATCGTATCGCTGGCAATAAAAAAGGGGGGCTCCACCTGGTCTGCGTCGCCTTCGAAGACCGCCATCGTATCGCTGGCAATAAAAAAGGAGGGCTCCACCTGGTCTGCGTCGCCTTCGAAGACCGCCATCGTATCGCTGGCAATAAAAAAGGGGGGCTCCACCTGGTCTGCGTCGCCTTCGAAGACCGCCATCGTATCGCTGGCAGTAAAAAAGGGGGGCTCCACCTGGTCTGCGTCGCCTTCGAAGACCGCCATCGTATCGCTGGCAGTAAAAAAGGGGGGCTCCACCTGGTCTGCGTCGCCTTCGAAGACCGCCATCGTATCGCTGGCAATAAAAAAGGGGGGCTCCACCTGGTCTGCGTCGCCTTCGAAGACCGCCATCGTATCGCTGGCAGTAAAAAAGGGGGGCTCCACCTGGTCTGCGTCGCCTTCGAAGACCGCCATCGTATCGCTGGCAGTAAAAAAGGGGGGCTCCACCTGGTCTGCGTCGCCTTCGAAGACCGCCATCGTATCGCTGGCAGTAAAAAAGGGGGGCTCCACCTGGTCTGCGTCGCCTTCGAAGACCGCCATCGTATCGCTGGCAATAAAAAAGGGGGGCTCCACCTGGTCTGCGTCGCCTTCGAAGACCGCCATCGTATCGCTGGCAGTAAAAAAGGGGGGCTCCACCTGGTCTGCGTCGCCTTCGAAGACCGCCATCGTATCGCTGGCAGTAAAAAAGGGGGGCTCCACCTGGTCTGCGTCGCCTTCGAAGACCGCCATCGTATCGCTGGCAATAAAAAAGGGGGGCTTCACCTGGTCTGCGTCGTCTTCCAGGACCCCCATCCTATCGCTGGTGTTAAAAAAAAAAAAAAAAAAAAAAAAAAAAAAGTGTGTGTGCTTTTAGGCCTCATGCACACGGCGCGTTTTTGCAGCCACTTTTAGGGGCATTTTTTTGCTTCCAAATTGCCCTCCATGTTATCCTATGTGTCCGTTCACACATAGACTTTTTGTAGCAGTAGCGTCTACCAGCAGGAACCCCCCCCCCCCCCTCCCCCGGGCCAGTGTGTCCAGGAGCAGCAGCGTTTTGGCAGAAAAGAACACTTGACGCGAATAAAACCGTTTGGCGTTTGAGCGTTAATTCATTTCACTGGCCGGAACGAACTAATATTCTGGCCGATTAAATGAATGAACGCCCAAGCGCTTGACGCTCGTAAATGTGCCTAAACGTTTGTAAAAGCAGCAGATACTTTGATAAGGAAAATTACGATAAGCATTTGGTACAATTTTCTGTTTTCCTGACGCCAACATGGCAGCATACATGTGATGTGATGTAGGGGGCGGAGCTATATCACATGTATGCTGCCATGGATTGGCATCGGGGAAGGAAAATTACGGTATTTGATACAATTTTTTATTTTCCTGGCGCCAACATGGCAGCATACATGTAATATAGCTCCGCCCCTATATCACATGTATGCTGCCATGTTGGCGTCAGGAAAGGAAAATTATGGTAAGTATTTGATATAATTTTCTATCTTTGGCTGGAGTTTTCCTTCCCACTGATGGAATGGAGGTTCAATCCCCACTGATGGAATGGAGGTTCAGTTCCCACTGATGGAATGGAGGTTCAGTTCCCAGTGATGGAATGGAGGTTCAGTTCCCACTGATGGAATGGAGGTTCAGTTCCCACTGATGGAATGGAGGTTCAATCCCCACTGATGGAATGGAGGTTCAATCCCCACTGATGGAATGGAAGTTCAGTTCCCAGTGATGGAATGGAGGTTCAGTTCCCACTGATGGACTGGAGGTTCAGTTCCCAGTGATGGACTGGAGGTTCAGTTCCCAGTGATGGACTGGAGGTTCAGTTCCCAGTGATGGAATGGCGGTTCAGTTCCCAGTGATGGAATGGCGGTTCAGTTCCCAGTGATGGAATGGCGGTTCAGTTCCCAGTGATGGAATGGCGGTTCAATCCCCACTGATGGAATGGAGGTTCAATTCCCAGTGATGGAATGGAGGTTCGATTCCCATTGGTGGAATTTTTCTGCTGCATTCCCTTTGTCTGGACTATATAAAGACCTTCTTGGGATGGGATGACCCGAGGGAAGGAGCCCTTTAGATCTACGAAGATTGGCTTTTTTTTATGACAAGGATGAGGACATTGAATTGTAAGCTCCTACGCCGAGAGGGACTGATATTTTGGTATTAAGCACTTATCGAGAATCTCCATCGTTATGTAAACTGAACACTCGAGGACCCTGAAGGTTCCTGGACTTGGCGTGAACGAACACACTTGATGCAAATGTCAATCGTTTATCTTGTTCTGAATAACTGCGAGGATCTGGCGGACAAAGCCGCGGGAATCGCAGGAGGCAGCCAAGTGATGCTACTTAGCCCCCCCCCCTTATTATCGGACAGCAAAAGATGATCCCGATGTTATTCCGACAGAGGGCACGTACGGGTGGGCGTCATAAAGACCCCATTGAAGGGCGAGTTCTGCCTGAAGAAAGGGCCCATTCAGAGGTGTTGGGGAGGCCGGCGCAGACTCAGGGCTCCGTGCCCTGCAGCTGGGCACCATTCGCTGGCAGAAGCGCCCGCGGCTGGCGCCTACCTCTGAATAATAACAGCGATTATTGGCGCGCTTCGGTGGCAAAATGTGATAACCGCATCCTACGGGGACGGCTAATGGCTTAACCCCTTCATGGCCACAGGTCACTGCAGCCTGGATGCCCCGAGTTTCAGCGTACGACGGCTAAAGGGGGAGGAAACCCAATCGCAAAAAATCTCAAACAAGCTTTTACATGTTACTGTCCCTTCAAGAAAACAGTTTTCAAACTTTTTTTTTTTAAATTTGCCTTTTTAAAGTGGTTCTACCCATGTGGAAGAAAAATATATTTGAAAAATATTCTTCCAACATATATTGAAGTATATTTGAAATACTACAATTTTGGCCGTATTCAATATATATATAATGTGTGTGTGTATACATATGCTGTATGTTGAAATGCATTTCTTATGTATTAAAAAAATATTTATAAAAGTACATTTTTAAATATGCCTTTGGAAACACATTTAATCTACATTTTTTGAATGCATTTAAAAAATATGTTAAAACTTTTTTATACTTTTTTTTTTTTTTTAAATTGGTTCTACCCACGTGGAAGAAAAATATATTTTAAATATATTTAAAAAATATCCTTCCAAAATATATTGAAATACTACAATTTTGGCCGTATTCAATACGTATGTGTGTGTGTGTTACTTATATAGTGTCGTCGATTTACGCAGCGCTTTACACATATATATTGTACATTCCCATCAGTCCCTGACCCTCGAGGAGCGTACAATCTAAGGTCCCTAACTCACATCCATACATACACATACTGGGGCCAATTTAGACAGGAGCCATTTCACCTACCAGCATGTCTTTAGAGTGTGGGAGGAAACCGGAGTACCCGGAGGAAACCCATGCAGGCACAGGGAGAACATGCAAACTCCAGGCAGGTGGTGCCGTGGCTGGGATTCGAACCAACGACCCGAGTACTGCCAGGTGGAAGTGCTAACCATTTAGCCACTGTGCTGCCCATATATAAATATGTGTGTATATATAGATGTGTGTGTATGTACAGTTGCAAGAAAAAGTATGTGAACCCCTTGGGATTATGTGGAGTTTTGCATGAATTGGGCATAAAATGTGCTCTGAACGTCATTTAAGTGACAACAATAGAAGAACACAGTCTGCTGAACATAATACTACACAAACATTAGATGTTGCCATGGTTTAATTGCACATAACATGTAAACATTCACAGTGCAGGGAGGAAAAAGTATGTGAACCTTTTGGACTTAATAACTGGTTGACCCTCCTTTGGCAGCAATAACCTCAACCAAACATTTCCTGTAGTTGCAGATCAGACCTGCACAACGATCTGGAGTCATTTTGGACCACTCCTCTTCACAAAACTGTTTCAGTGTAGCAATATTCTTGGGATGTCTGGTGTGAATCGCTCTCTTAAGGTCATGCCACAGCATTTCAATGGGGTTGAGGTCAGGACTCTGACTGGGCCACTCCAGAAGGCATATTCTGTGCTGTTGCAGCCATTGTTTTGTTGAATTACTTGTATGCTTTGGGTCATTGTCCTGTTGCATCACCCATCCTCTGCGGAGCTTCAGTTGGCGGACAGATGGTCGTACGTTTTCCTGCAAAATGTCTTGATAAACTCTGGAATTCATTTTCCCATCAATGACAACAATCCATCCAGGCCCTGAGGCAGCAAAGCAGCCCCAAACCATGATGCTCCCTCCGCCATGTTTCACAGTGGGGATGAGGTTTTGATGTTGGTGTGCTGTGCCTTTTTTTCTCCACACATAGTGTTGTGTGTTCTTCCCAAACAACTCAATCTTGGTTTCATCTGTCCACAGTATATTCTGCCAGTAGTGCTGTGGAACATCCAGGTGCTCTTTTGCAAACTTCAAACGTGCTGCAATCTTTTTTTTTGGACAGCAATGGCTTCCTCCGTGGTGTCCTCCCATGTACTCCATTCTTGTTTAATGTTTTCCTTATTGTAGATGTGTCAACAAAAATGTTAGCATGTGCCAGAGATTTCTGTAGGTCTTTAGCTGACACTCTGGGATTCTTCTTTACCTCCTGCAGCATTCTGCGCTGTGCTCTTGCAGTCATTTTTACAGGACGACCACGCCTAGGGAGAGTAGCAACAGTGCTAAACTTTCTCCATTTGTAGACAGTCTGTCTTACCGTGGACACATGAACATCAAGGCTTTTGGAGATACTTTTGTAACCCTTTCCAGCTTCATGCAAGTTAACAATTCTTGATCGTAGGTCTTCTGAGAGCTCTTTTTTGCGAGGCATGGTTCACATCAGACAGTGCTTCTTGAAACCAGTAAACCCAAATCAGGTGTGTGTTTTTTAAGGGCAGGACAGCTGTCAGAAACACATCCAATATCATCACACTGATTGGAGTCAAGGTTGGCTCACTCCTGGCTCCAATTAGCTCTGGGAGAAGTCATTAAGCTAGGGACTCACATACTTTTTCCTCCCTGCACTGTGAATGTTTACATGTTATGTGCAATTAAACCATGGCAACATCTAATGTTTGTGTAGTATTATGTTCAGCAGACTGTGTTCTTCTATTGTGACTTAAATGATGTTCAGAGCACATTTTATGCCCAATTCATGCAAAACTCCATGTAATCCCAAGGGGTTCACATACTTTTTCTTGCAACTGTATGTATGTGTGTGTATATGTGTGTGTGTGTGTGTGTGTGTATATATGTATATGTATGTGTGTATGTATATATATATATATATATATATATATATATATATATATATGCATTTTTTATATATTGAAAAATATTTTTAAAAATACATTTATTCTACATTTTTGGAATGCATTTACAAATATATGTCAAAATTACTTTTTTATACATTAAAAAAAATTGGTGTGGGGTGGGGGTTTAGTGGGCAATGGTTGCATTGGGAACATGTTACATGTCCACCCTAAAAATGGAAATGGTGGAACGTGGAACATGTTTCCAAAGGTACACTTATCCTTTTATTGTTTGTTTTAGTTTTTTTTTTTTTTTTTTAACAAAGAAGGACAAGGAAGAAAGGCGACTGGTAGGATCAGCCAGGAAGTTCAGATGGACGAGGTACATGACAGAGACGGAGAGGCTGGTCTGAGGAACTTTTTTTTATGAGCTTGTGGCTATGTTCTTGGTGTCTGTTTCTCAAATGCTCTCCCTGTCCTGCCTTCTGGATATCAGGGAATTACCATAGAGCCAGCACAGCAGATGATACATTGCACCACACTGCCTGGGGTTTCCACACCCTGTACACCCATAAAAGTGCCATTCCTACAGCGTCTGCCATGAGCTGGCTGGTGGAGTCCCATCCTTGACAACGTAATACCAGAATTCCCCATTCGTTTCCTGAGTCTACCTTAAGAGGAACTCTAATATAACAGCGGCACGTACGTTTTTGAGGGAACTGTTCTGATCCATGTTCTCCAGCTTGGATCCTAAAAGCTGATTGTGCATGTAGAAGGGCGACACCAAATCACATCTTCAGCCATGTAACTGGTCTTTAACACCTGCCCCAGACTTCATGGCACCATGGTGATGAGAACATGGAAATAAAACCATGTGGTTTCACAATCTTCACATCTCTCATCATGTTCTTGGTCAATCAACACTGAAACATTCCATGGTGGTTAGTTTGGATGACTGAGTTACCCGTTCGGCTATAACTAATATGGAGAAGTGTCAAAATGTCTTCAGCATTCAACAGAACAAGTCCAGTTTGGAGGGGACCAACTACTGTTGTGTAACAGGAACACATGCAGGAATGCGAACCGATTCTCTGCTTGGGTAAGGTGTCCCTGTTGGCAGCTTTGCACATCTATGCATCCGAGTGTCCTGGGAGAGGTCCAGCTTGGACCATCAGAACTCAGGGTCGCCTTCCTAGAACATACTCAACCTGCTGATTGGGCCCTGCTCTGTCCTCAGACACAGGTCTATATTGGCCACCCCTATTGGCCACACTAGGTTTCTCTAAAGCAGTGGTCTCCAAACTGCGACCCATGGGCCAGAGGCGGCCATTACATAGTTACATAGTTAGTCTGGCTGAAAAAAGACAAAAGTCCATCCAGTTCAGCCATTAGAAAAAAAAAAAAAGTTATAATCCTACACCCACAGATGATCCAGAGGAAGGTAAAAAGCCAGTAAAGCACGATCCAATTTGCTCCTGCTGGGAAAGAATTCCTTCCTGATCCCCCGAGAGGCAATTGGATATTCCCTGTAAATGTCATATCCAGTTATATTCTGTGCATCCGAGAAAGAATCCAGGACTTTTTTGAAGCAATATACTGAGCTGGCCACACCCAATTCTTGAGGGAGTTTATTCCACATTTTCACAACTCTTACTGTGAAGAAACCTTTCCATGTTTGGAGATTACATTTATTTTCCTCCAGACGTAAAGAGCGCCCCCATAGGCCCTTAGCTTGCCTTTATTCGGCCCTTTGGGCATTATTCATCCCACTGATACAAAGCATCATCCCTTCCATTGATACATGGCACTATTCTTCCCACTGACACCAACAAGAGGCACCACCCCTTCCACTGACAACAAAGGTAGGGAATGAGGAATTTCTCCCATTGACCTCCATGCCTGAGGCATTGTTTACTTGCCAATGGGGCATTTTCTACACCCACTGGTCACATTCAGGACCACAAAGGTCTAAAGGACAGAACACTTGCCCTTTGTTTGGAAAGTTTGGAGACCCCCCCGCTCTAAAGAGTTGACACCTTTACCATGAAGGGCATTAGGGTAACAGTCATACAAGTTCATTACGGAAATAGCTTAATAAACCCGTCAGCACCTGTGGTAGTGAGTCCTTGTAGATAGTCCACTTGGGGTTCCACAGGGCGTGGAGTCTAAGCCCCAGCCTGCTTCTTCACCAGAGCCCCTGATGGTGGGGATGGACTTGCAGCAAGCTGGGACCAGGTCGCGGCCCCCGGGTACGCCCAACTGAGGATGAGGAGACCGCTCGCGGGATCAGAGTACAGTGGGAGGAGACAAATGGAAATTCGATAGACTAGCCGAGGTCAGAACGGGCGGAAAACAAACACAGTCAGAGAACGAAGCCGGGGTCGGTACACGAGTAGTCAATGCAGGATACAGGCATTAGCAACACACAGGAGCGCCAACAACTAGGAAGTTGCTCAGGCCAAGTGGCCTAGACTGACAATGTCTTATATAGGCAGGAAAACAAGGAGGCGGGCCAGGAAGTGATGGAAGGGAAGGAAATAAAACCCAGAGAATAGCAGATGACACCCATAGATGAGCACAGACAGACCACACATGTGAAAGGGATCAGGAACAGCACTGCAGCAAGGAGGTAAGAATACACAAACAAGAAACTGCAGGCTAACTTGTGACAAAACCAAGTTGCAAATGTCTTTGGATGAGATAGATGAGGAGAGTCCTGCATCTGCACCACTGGTCATATGGTGTCCTGGCATTCCTTACAATGAGGAATGCTAACAGTCTTACCTACCATTGAGCAGCATTCATGGGGCTACTTCCCAAAGGGGGGAGTTCATGACTAAGGTGACCTGTGACTACATTGTCCTCTCTGGAAAAGGCCAAACAGAGATGAAGAACTCAGCCCCTTTCCAATACCCTGGAGGATTCTCGAATACCCTACACTCCTATCCTGCTTCCTTATACAGTGGGGATGGAAAGTTTGGGCACCCCAGCTAAAAATCTGTATTAATGTGCATAAAGAAGCCAAGGAAAGATGGAAAAATCTCCAAAAGGCATCAAATTACAGATTAGACATTCTTATAATATGTCAACAAAAGTTAGATTTTATTTCCATCATTTACACTTTCAAAATAACAGAAAACAAAAAAATGGCGTCTGCAAAAGTTTGGGCCCCCTGCAGAGTTAATATCTTGTACTGCCCCCTTTGGCAAGTATCACAGCTTGTAAACGCTTTTTGTAGCCAGCCAAGAGTCTTTCAATTCTTGTTTGAGGTATCTTTGCCCATTCTTCCTTACAAAAGTCTTCCAGTTCTTTGAGATTTCTGGGCTGTCTGTCACGCACGGCTCTTTTAAGGTCTATCCATAGATTTTCAATGATGTTGAGGTCAGGAGATTGTGAAGGCCATGGCAAAACCTTCAGTTTACGCCTCTTGATGTAATCCCCCGTGGATTTCGAGGTGTGTTTAGGATCATTATCCATTTGTAGAAGCCATCCTCTCTTTAACTTCAGCTTTTTCATCAAGTTACCATCCAAAATTTGCTGATATTTTATTGAATCCATTTTTCCTTCTACTCGTGAGATGTTCCCTGTGCCACTGGCTGCAACACAAACCCAAAGCATGATTGATCCAACCCCATGCTTAACAGTTGGACAGAGGTTCTTTTCATTCAATTCTGTGCCCCTTCTTCTCCAAACGTACCTTTGCTCATTCTGGTCAAAAAGTTCAATTCTAACCTCATCGGTCCACAGAACTTGTTTCCAAAATGCATCAGGCTTGTCTTAATGTTCATTTGCAAAGTTCAAACGATGATTTTTGTGGTGAGGACGTAGAAGAGGTTTTCTTCTGATGACTCTTCCATGAAGACCATATTTGTACAAGTATCTCTTTATAGTGGAATAGTGTACCACAACTCCAGTGTCTGCCAGATCTTTCTGGAGGGATCGTGCAGTCAAACGTGGGTTTTGAATTGTTTTTCTCACAATCCTGCGAGCTGTTCTGTCTGATATTTTTCTTGGTCTTCCAGATCTTGCTTTAACTTCCACTGTTCCTGATGACTGCCATTTCTTAATGACATTCCGAACCGAGGATATTGACATCTGAAAACGCTTTGCTATCTTCTTATAGCCTTCTCCAGCTTTGTGAGCGTCAACTATTTTCAGTTTCAGTTTTCTAGACAACTGCTTAGAAGAACCCATGGTGCTGATTGTTGGGGCAAGGTCAGATGAGTCTGGGCATTTAAAACCTTTGAGATTGACATCACCTGGTCTTCCCAGACAATGATTGAGAACAATCCATGACACTGGCAGGTCTCAGCTTGGCAAAGGGGGCAGTGCATGCTATAAATTCTGCAGGGGGCCCAAACTTTTGCAGACGCCATTTTTTTGTTTTCTGTTATTTTGAAAGTGTAAATGATGGAAATAAAATCTAACTTTTGTTGACATATTATAAGAATGTCTAATCTGTAATTTGATGCCTTTTGGAGATTTTTCCATCTTTCCTTGGCTTCTTTATGCACATTAATACACATTTTTAGCTGGGGTGCCCAAACTTTCAATCCCCACTGTATGTCTTACCATAAGTGCCGCCCAAGCAGCTAAATGGTTTAGACTGGGTTTGTTAACCTAAAACAGCCCACTAACTCCATTGCTGCTAGCCATATACCCCATGACCTGGATAAACGTGAACCTTCACAGACTTTTAGAGGTGACAGAGAGCGTTGATTCCAAAATTTGGATGGTGCTGGATTTGGACCAAGCATCATGAGTTTGGATGTCCTGAGCTCAATGTGAATTCTAGCAGGTATTTTGGTGGTAGGGTTTCGCAAACGGTTCCAGCCGGGGCTTGCGTGTATCCATGAAGATGTGGACAACTTGTAGAACTAATAGATCGATTTTGAAAGAGATCAAACTGGCTATATCACTGGAAGCCCAAATGATGAAGTTATCACTGTCCTCTTTTGGTCATACTGCTAGAAGAGAGAGATCACCAGAGAGGGAAATAATGTTTGGAGAGATTGAAGGAACCAGGTGAAGGAGACCCAGTATTAGATGGTTGGGCACACTGACTACAGCTGTGGGGATGACACTGGAAATTCTCACCAGTCTGGCAGAAAACCAGTTTAGGTCTAGACCTTGGACCCTTTCTGATGTTTCCTGAGCACCATTAACTTGACTACCAGTCCCACCAGGTCCCACCCTTCCATCTTAGTATCCCTGCTAAACAGTGGTGTATTTAGGTTTCGTGCTGCTCTAGGCAATACAAAAATCGACTGCCCCCCACCACCACCACCACGGAGAGACCCTGACACTGACTAACACCTTCCTCCCCCATGAAGAGAGCCTGACATTGACCAACCACAGCCCAGCCCTCCCCCCACCCAAGAGAGCCTTCCACTACCACTGCCCCCCATACACTGGCAACCCCCCCATACACTGGCAACCCCCTCCTACCCCAGAGAGAGAGAAGACACTCACCTTCGCAGCTTCGGACATCCCCGGAAACAAGAGTCAGACTCTTCATACACCATCAAGAAGCTCACAGCCTCTCTCAGATCCTACCTGGTCCCCATGTTGCGTGTTTCCCTTCTTCCATCCTTTCTTAGGGGGGGGCGGCGCTGCCCCCATGAAAAATGCTGCTGCCCCCCTGAAAATTGCCGCCCTAGGCAAATGCCTTTGTTTTGTGCTGCTACAGTTGATGGGGGGGGGGGGGGCTTCTGCTGGTCTTTCTGATTTCCCAGATTGCATCCCTAGTTTTCAGCTTTTTGGCCTCATCAGGTTGCGCTACCAGGAGCTTCCCAAAGCCTTGAGGACAATTTTGCATCATTTGCTCTTCTATAACTCGTACTTTTTGGAGTCTGCTTTGAATTCACATTGACTTTACCAGTTGGAAATTTTGGAGATTCGCTTGGCTGAGTGAAAACCTTTCACATGTTCGCTCATCACTAGTGACAGGTCCCCTTTGCAAATATATGTGACCGATGGGTGTTGGGGGGGCTGCCTAGTCCTACAGGAATCCAACCAGGTCTGAGCTTGGCTCCAAGTGTTGCTGAGGAGCAGTAGAGCTGTTTGGCACGATGATTTGCGCTTCAGGTCAGGGACGAGCCTATATACACGTCTCCATGGAAATATTTAGGTAGCGATGCAGAAAACCCTCAGGACCCTGCGGGACATTAGTTTTCTTGTTTATTCTAAAGGTACGGAAAGTTACAGCTTCAAAATTTAGAACTCGATTTTCCGGTCTGCTTAGAGTTGATTGATTGATGGAGGATCTTCATTGTTTTGCTCTGTCAAAATCTTTAATATTCCATTAGTCACAAAGCTTTACTGACGACGACGAGGAGCTTAAAGTGAACCTGTGCTTGGAGCATGCGGGGCCACGCAAAAGATTCACTCCAACCCCCATCCCTACCCCCAGGTACTTGGGTATGACGGGTCATGTGACGGGTCATGTGACGGGTCATGCTCTACATTTTTTTTATTTTATTTATACAGTAAGGGTAGATTTCAACGTGCATCTAAATCTCCCTTTCCTCTGAAGCCCGATCCATGTTTGGATCTCGCTTCAGTGGCTACTGACAGGCAGTGGGGAAGCGATGAGACACCTCCTCACAGCCTGTTTTATCCTCCATTTCCACCCCTCCTGTAGTTTTCTGCAGGCAGCCTGTAGTGGGTGGAGCCTGTGTGTACTGTACTCCTGAACCCTGCACTCTGTGCATAGCACACTTCTGAACCCTGCACTCTGTGCGTAGCACACTTCTGAACCCTGCACTCTGTGCGTAGCACACTTCTGAACCCTGCACTCTGTGCGTAGCACACCTCTGAACCCTGCACTCTGTGCGTAGCACACTTCTGAACCCTGCACTCTGTGCGTAGCACACTTCTGAACCCTGCACTCTGTGCGTAGCACACTTCTGAACCCTGCACTCTGTGCGTAGCACACTTCTGAACCCTGCACTCTGTACGTAGCACACTTCTGAACCCTGCACTCTGTGCATAGCACACCTCTGAACCCTGCATTCTGTGGGTAGCACACCTCTGAACCCTGCATTCTGTGCGTAGCACACTTCTGAACCCTGCACTCTGTGCATAGCACACCTCTGAACCCTGCATTCTGTGCGTAGCACACTTCTGAACCCTGCACTCTGTGCGTAGCACACTTCTGAACCCTGCACTCTGTGCATAGCACACCACTGAACCCTGCATTCTGTGCGTAGCACACTCCTGAACCCTGCACTCTGTGCGTAGCACACTCCTGAACCCTGCACTCTGTGCGTAGCACACCTCTGAACCCTGCACTCTGTGCATAGCACACTTCTGAACCCTGCACTCTGTGCGTAGCACACTTCTGAACCCTGCACTCTGTGCGTAGCACACCTCTGAACCCTGCACTCTGTGCGTAGCACACCTCTGAACCCTGCACTCTGTGCGTAGCACACCTCTGAACCCTGCACTCTGTGCGTAGCACACCTCTGAACCCTGCACTCTGTGCGTAGCACACTTCTGAACCCTGCACTCTGTGCGTAGCACACTTCCGAACCCTGCACTCTGTGCGTAGCACACTTCCGAACCCTGCACTCTGTGCGTAGCACACTTCCGAACCCTGCACTCTGTGCGTAGCACACTTCCGAACCCTGCATTCTGTGGATAGCACACTTCCGAACCCTGCATTCTGTGGATAGCACACCTCTGAACCCTTCACATTCCTCAACCCTGCACTCAGTATGCTACACATTCCTGAGCCCTGCGCTATGTACGTTACATACTCTTGAACCCTGCACTCTGTGTGTTACGCACTCCTGAACCCTGCACTCTGTGTGTTACGCACTCCTGAACCCTGCACTCTGTGTGTTACGCACTCCTGAACCCTGCACTCTGCGTGTTACGCACTCCTGAACCCTGCACTCTGCGTGTTACGCACTCCTGAACCCTGCACTCTGCGTGTTACGCACTCCTGAACCCTGCACTCTGCGTGTTACGCACTCCTGAACCCTGCACTCTGCGTGTTACGCACTCCTGAACCCTGCACTCTGCGTGTTACGCACTCCTGAGCCCTGCACTCTGCGTGTTACGCACTCCTGAGCCCTGCACTCTGCGTGTCACGCACTCCTGAACCCTGCACTCTGCGTGTCACGCACTCCTGAACCCTGCACTCTGCGTGTCACGCACTCCTGAACCCTGCACTCTGCGTGTCACGCACTCCTGAACCCTGCACTCTGCGTGTTACGCACTCCTGAACCCTGCACACTGTGTGTCATGCACTTCTGAAGCTGCGTGTTGTCAGCCCAGAACTTAGAAGCGGAGTGTGTTTCAGATATGTTTTTTTCGCGGGGTCTTCAGGGGGATTAATGACAGGGAAATGTGCATGTATTGCAGAAATAGACTACATGGTTGCATACTAGCTATGTAACAATGTAACTACTAGATATGTCTTCTCTGCTTTGACCGTGTGGTCTCTCTTGCTCCTCCAGCTGTTGTGCCTTTCCTTGAAACCGATCCAATTTCATAAGATTTACAGATCTTGGCAGCGAGTGGAGGAAGGTGTTGACAGCGTATTGTTCTCATAAATGATAACTCTGCTCCGTGTCCTCGTTTTCTGCGGTTGGCAGAGATTAGCCGCACTTCCGATGCCAGCCTCCCAGCGGGTAAATCTCTCAGCTAGCAGCAGCAAGGATGTTTTTCACGTTAAGTACAATTGGCACATCTACTAAGAGCCGCATTGGGAGGAATTCAGAGCTCCAGCACGGTATGGAGCGCCAAAGGATGCAAGATGGTCACAGCAACCGCCTATCCATTCAGGTCTCTTAAACAGGAACACACCAACAATGATACGTATGTGTAGTAATGACATCAAAGGGGGTCAGGGAGTCCTGCCCCACAATGCACTGGGCCGTGCGCTATTCAGTACACCAAGAAAAACCTATGGATCCTGCCCACCCGTGGACAAGAAGATATTCGGGGTGATTAGCTCAGTAGTTGAGGCGTTTGTAGAGAGTCCATGCCAGTCCAATTTGTGGTTCAGCACTTGCTGGCCCTTTTTTATTAAACAAAAGTGAAAGTTCAAACAAAACTGTTGTCCAGGCAGGAGATGTTCCTCAAAAACGGGTAACGAAAAATGCTGAGCCACCTCGCTCCATCTTCAGCAGTACTGCTGCCTTGGCCCCAACATTGGCTATTCACAGGTCCCTAACACCGTCCCACCCAGCTCCCTGGGATCTCCTAGCTCTCTCAGCCTTTTAGTTGGAGCACCCTGCTGTCTGAACCCACACCCTGGCCTCTCAGTAGGGGATCTCCTGGCACTCAGGACTCTCTCACTCCTTTGAGTCCTCCAGGTTCCCTCAGTCCCCTGGACTCAACTAGTCATGTTGGCTCTCCCAGTCTCCCAGACTCGCTTAGCCGCCTCGACTCTCCCAGCTCTATGGACATGGAATCTCTCCTCAAGCATGGAGTGCTGTCTCTTGAAGCACCTCTGTCTCCTAAAGGGAGCCCATGCCTGCCTCCTGACGGGAGCCCATGCCTGCCTCCTAAAGGGAACCCATGCCTGCCTCCTGACGGGAGCCCATGCCTGCCTCCTGACGGGAGCCCATGCCTGCCTCCTGACGGGAGCCCATGCCTGCCTCCTGACGGGAGCCCATGCCTGCCTCCTGACGGGAGCCCATGCCTGCCTCCTGACGGGAGCCCATGCCTGCCTCCTGGCGGGAGCCCATGCCTGCCTCCTGGCGGGAGCCCATGCCTGCCTCCTGGCGGGAGCCCATGCCTGCCCCCTGACGGGAGCCCATGCCTGCCCCCTGACGCGAGTATGTCTGTCTTTTGGATGGAACACACACCTGCATTCTGAAGAATTCCCACATTTGTCTCCTTCATTATAAGGGCTGTGTGCGCCTGTACTCACAGCCTGCTGGTCTCCTGCAAGACCTGGACATTGGGTTGCAGATTTCTTCCCTCCAAAAGCTCTTTTGAAATCTCCAAACTCCAGAACCCAATCCAGGAATACCAAAACCCAGACAAAGTTGAAAAACCACCTTTCTCCATTCAGAATCAATATTTCGGAGCCCTGCCCTCTGCATATGTGTGAACCCTGTGTCATAGCTACCCCCCCTTTTTCACATTGGCAGGGCCCTGCACTGTCACAGTGGGGTGCCAGACCTCTGAGATGCAGCAAGGCCCCCCCATGTGAACTGATAAAGAGGACCTGTACTGTGGAATCTGTGCCCAAAAAAGACAGGCATAGGGCAAAGGACGAGCCACTAGTATTGTCTGTAGGCTCAGTGCGGCTGATTTGTTTCATATTATTGAGGTGCCAGGGGGTGGGGTGGGGACTTTGCTAACTCAGCTCAGAGCTCTGCGGCTGCAGCCACTGTGGATGGGGGAAGAACACAGAGATTGCAGCCAAAAGAAGCCAGGTAAGAGGAGCCGTGGGGTGGCTGTATACAGAAGAATCCATCTTGTCATGTTCCTCCTGCAGCCGCTGAATGCCTCCTCCTTCTCTCCCTCCTACAGGCATTCAGTGACTGCAGGAGGAACGTGGAGAGATCTGTTCTTCTAAATGCAATCGCCCCCGCTGCTCCTCCTATCCAGGTGTACAGGGGTCCACATGGGCCCCCTACAGGGTGGGGCTGGGTCGCAATTGCGACCCCTGTGACCCCTGTAGCTACACCCCTGAAGACGACAGCTTGGTTCTACTCTCCAACACAGGGAAATACGGTACACACCTGGGTCTGTACATAACCCCACACTGGTGTAACTGCCCACTACGTACAGAGCATGCCAGTGTCAACTTTGTAACAAGTGGCAAGATGAGATGCTGCAGCAGGGGCTGATCTGTGTCAAACATTCGTGAACACAGCCAAGAACATGACAGGCATCAGGATTTACATAACTGTGTCCCCTCTGAGCCGGTACCTCAGTCCAGGAAGTAGATGGTGACCCTGGATGATGCCCGAACAAATCTATTGCTGTCCTTCTGGAGAGAAAAGCAGATGAAGGCGTTGTCAGGAGGAGTCCTATGATCTTTGGGAGAGGTAATAAATACCTGGAAGTGATACTTAAAGTGGACCTTCCCCCTAAACCTACTCTGTTTTTGCCCTGCCTCCTCCCCCGCACCCTGGGGCCCCAAATGCCACCCCACCTCAAGATTATGCATGTGAGCAAATGTGCTATGGGGCATTGGGTTCTTACAGCTCTGCAGCACATCTGTACATGCGCAAGGTTCCCCATGCATACGCAAAGACAGGTGGCGTGGAAATCCCAAAGCTTCCCCGTCTTTGCGCACGCACGGCAAACATCCTGTTTATGCCATAAAGGCTCTGCCAGGACCCATTAGCCGCGCAGAGCCCTTCGGAATATCTGCGCAAGCTCCATAATGGAGGCAAAAAGGGGGGAGGGGGGTAGCCATAAAAAATGTTGCTAAAGCTTCTTTTTAACATAAAAAAAAATATATCTAATGCTAGGGCCACTTGAAGGGCCAATTCACATTTGTGCATCGCATTAAGGCCGCCCATGGAAATCCATCCACCAACATGTGTCAAACGTTGGATGTACTACCAGATTTATAAAGCATCATATTTTGCTGCATTGCCATCAGCCGCAGCACGCTGCGACACATGCGCTCGCTCACGTGCATTGAGGTGAGATTCAAAATGAATGCCACCACAATGCAGCAACACCTATAAAGTGCCTGCTACGCACAGCTGTAATTGCGTTCACACCTGCGTGTTTCCTAAACACACAAAAATGCGCGTCCTGCCATGCGTCTCAGAAATGCGCTGTGCACGCACGCCATTCTTGCGGTGCCATCAGTTGTTAAAGACACCCTAAACGCGGTTAGCAAATGCACACTGTGTCATGCATTTCGGAAATGTGCTCCACACGCGCGACGCCCTTGCGGCGCCCAGTACCGGGACAAGGTCATCCAGCGCCCAGGGCAAGGATGCTGAACTGCGCCCCCCCATAGGTCATGATCTGTAAGCTACACCTAGCAGTCACTAGCTTGTCAAAATTATTGCCGCTCTCACTACTCCTTTCAGCCATCTAACAAAAGGCACCCCCATCCCTACTGTAAACCATTACACCCGGGGCAGCCGCCCCCTGCGCCCACCCCTTTTCCTGGCCCTGGTGGTGCCGCCATTAATTGTCAAAGGAATCCTAAATGCAGTAGACAAACATGCTTCACGCGCACCAAAAAGGTTCTGGAGGTACGCAGGGCAACGCAGGTTAACGCGTGAAATGCGCAAAATAAAAAACCTGAGCAGGATCACGCGTTCCAGCTACGCTCAGGTGTGAATGGGGCCTAAGCGGTGTCACACAACCGATTTTTAGCAATAAAAGTTACTAATGAATTAAAAGAAAACACATAAAATGTAACAATTTATGACGTAACGACATTTTGTGACAATTGGATCCGGATATAGACTCGCTCTGCCATGAGACGGGAATTGTAGCACACATTTCGGAAACGTGCTGCACACGTGCAATGCCCTTGCGGTACACAGTGCCGGGACAAGGTCATCCAGCACCCATGGCAAGGATGCCAAACTGCACCCTCCACGGTCTGCATGCTTAGGGGATCAGGGGCGGACTGACCATTTGGAAACTCGGGCACTGCCTGAGGGCCCAGGGTCAGTAGGGGGCCCTATGAGATGCCCCTGGTACCTTTTTAAAGGCTTTTTTGAGTTTGGGCAAGGACACAGGGGCCCCATGATCCCCTATTGCCCGGGGGCCCCATAAGTTGTCAGTCCGCCCCTGTAGGGGATCCTACACCCAGCAGTCACTCGCTTGTCAAAATCACTGCCGCTGTCACTACTCCTTTCAGCCATCTAACAAAAAGCGCCCCCATCCCTACTGTAAGCCATTGCGCCCGGGGCGGCCGTTCCCTGCGCCCACCCCTTTTCCTGGCCCTAATGGTGCAAACATGCTTCACACCCACCTAAAAGGTTCTGGAGCTACTTTGGGGGCTTTTGTTGCACGCAGGGCAATGCAGGTTAACGCGTGAAACCGTGCAAAATTACAAACCCGAGCAGGATCACGTGTTCCAGCGACGCTCAGGCGTGAATTGGGCCTAAGTGGTGTCACACGACCGATTTTTAGCAATAAAAGTTACTAATGAATTAGAAGAAAACACATAAAATGTAACCGTTTAAGACGTAACGATATTTTGTGACAATTGGATCCGGATATAGACTCTGCCATCAGACGGGAATCGTAGCAGCGCCCCCCCCCCCCACTGCACTTTAGCTACGTGCTGGGAAAAAAAAAAAAGTTACAAAAGGTAAAGTGAGTAATGTAAAACCCTCTGAACCTGTCTAATCCTGTTTCCCGATTCAGTTGTGTCTGGGAACAAACACCAATCATCATCCAGGAGGAGGGGGGGGGGGGATAATGAACTTGTCCGCATCGCAATGTTCCTCCTAAGAAACGTGTCAACACAAAGCGAGGTGACGAGGTCACTGACACCTTCCCGATTACAGATCCTTCAATTAAACGCCCCGTGCAGGTAACATTACCTCCTCCTTCCTCAGCTTACCTCGCCGGCGTCGTGTGATCACTGGCGGGTGTAAGGTGACGGAGGCCTCACCTAAAAAGACACATTTCAGGTTCAATTTACGCTAAGTATAGGAAGTGCAATCAAGAGGTAAAGCTGGCCATACACTGTACAATCTGATTGTACAATCTCCTGAGCCAGGTAATATGAGAACGAACCAGAGCAATCCTTTCAAGTAGAACTGTTTGCTTCACTTTGGGTAGAGTTTAGGTACCTATGCATGTGGTGGCTGAGAAGGGGGGTGGAGGTGGTGGTGGGGGGGTCGTCTTTTAAATTTATTTGTTTTGAATATTTTTTTTAAACAATATTTTTAACTTATTATTGCTGTCACAAGGGTACTGACATGTGATAGCATATAGAGAGTGAGAGGCATTTGGGGTCTCTCCCCCCCTCAACCAGATGGACTACAGACAGTACTGGGTTGGTTGCGTTCCCGGCCGCACCATCAGGACCTGACGTCTCTGAACTTGGAAGTGCTCATAGCTGAACGCTTCCAGGTTCACGGCTCCTCCTAGAGGAGATGGAGAAATGGATGTTTCTTGCCTCCCCTCCCCCCCCTCCATCCTGACAGGTGGCATGGGCATCCCTAGCTCCTGCAAGGCACAGATGAGCCCAGGACACACGTAGGGTGGATGGCGCCATTTCCAGGTAATAGGAGTGATGTTGCCCAAATCACTTCGTTTACAGATCCTGAAGCCGGCTCTACAATATATAAAGAAAAACGGCATCCGCGACTTTATTTACAGCCTGATAGGCGGCACCCCAACACTCACCGCAGAAGAAGAAGTAACAGGGCTATAGAGTCACCCCACCTAGAACCCGGATTCCAGATTATTCCAGAGAGAGACATTCCCTGATAGTCTCTTCTATCTCTCTGTGGCTCTATTGGTGAGATCTCTGAGATAGATAGATAATAGATAGATTATAGATAGATAGATAGATAGATAGATAATAGATAATAGATAATAGATAGATAGATAATAGATAATAGATAGATAGATAGATAGATAGATAGATAGATAGATAGATAGATAGATAGATAGATAGATAAATAATAGATAGATAGATAAATAATAGATAGATAGATAAATAATAGATAGATAGATAGATAGATAGATTATAGATAGATAGATTATAGATAGATTATAGATAGATTATAGATAGATTATAGATAGATAATAGATAGATTATAGATAGATAGATAGATAGATAGATAGATAGATAATAGATAGATAGATAGATTGATAGATGGAATGATAGATAGATGGAATGATTGATTGATTAGATAGATAGATAGATAGATAGATAGATAGATAGATAGATAGATAGATAGATGGAATGATTGATAGAGAGATAGATGGAATGATTGATAGATGGAATGATTGATTGATTAGATAGATAGATAGATAGATAGATAGATAGATAGATAGATAGATAGATAGATAGATAGATGGAATGATTGATAGAGAGATAGATGGAATGATTGATAGATGGAATGATTGATTGATTAGATAGATAGATAGATAGATAGATAGATAGATAGATAGATAGATAGATAGATAGATAGATAGATGGAATGATTGATAGAGAGATAGATGGAATGATTGATTAGATAGACTGCAGAAGTAACAGGATTATAGAGTCACCCCACCTAGAACTGGGATTCAAGATAATTCCACAGAGAGACATTCCCTGATAGTCTATTCTATCTCTCTGGGGCTCTATTGGTGAGATCTCTGAGATATAGATAGATAGATAATAGATAGATAGATAGATAGATAGATAATAGATAGATAATAGATAGATAGATAATAGATAGATAGATAGATAGATAGATAGATGATAGATAGATAGATAGATAGATAGATTATAGATAGATTAAATAGAATGATTGATAGATGGAATGATTGATTAGATAGATAAGACGATTGATAGATGGAATGATTGATTGATTAGATAGATAGAATGATTAATACCTAGATAGATAGATTGATAGATGATAGATAGATAATTCTATAGATAGATCAGATGATTGATAGATAATTATATAGATAGATAGATCAGATGATTGATAGATGGATTATAGATGGATGTCATGTGGAGTTTGCTATCTCTCTCAGCATTTTGCGGGTCTGACAGCTGGTTATTCCGCCCTTCTCTTGCATAGTCAGTTGACTTAGTCGCCAGCCGCAGTGGAATGGCCGCAGGACATGCGGTGACACCGGAGTCAACTTTCTTTTTTTTTTTTTTTTCTTCTCATGACAAAGGTGGTAGGAAGTTGTTTCTTGGCTTCAGAATTGACAAGTAGACGCTGGAGGCAAGGAAGGAACAAACTTCGCGGGACAAGTCTTTACCAGCCACTTAATGATGCTCTTGACAGCTGGGGCTTGACGGCAGGTCGGACTGCTATGTGCGGGATTGAGAACCTGTCTGTCTTACTTAGGAGAGGAGGGAGCCTTGTGCAGGCGAGTCAGAGCAGAAGGGGTGAGCTGCTAAATTCTTCACCTGCAAATAACCCCAGTCAGCCGGGTGTCATCATCTCTACCTGTCAGACCTCACCGCTCTCAGAGCTCCCAGAATAATCTGCAGAATGATCTCTACGGGGCCTTCCATGGTGGTAGACTGATAGAAAAGGCCAACAGAGAGTACAAATGCCCCAAACTATGCCCTACCAGGGGCGGACTGACAACTCATGGGGCCCCTGGGCAATAGGGGATCATGGGGCCCCTCTGTCCTTGCCCACACTCAAAGCACACCCAAAAAAGCCTATAAAAAAGGTACCAGGGGCATTTCATGGGGCCCCCTACTGACCCCAGGCCCTCGGGCAGTGCTCGAATGGTCAGTCCGCCCCTGGGGTTGAGTCTTTTCTAGCAGCAGATCCTAAATCCCCATAGCAGCAGCTCACCAGCTCCAGTGATATTGCAGCTCACCATCCAGTCACACGCAGCGATTAGTCCACCCTCTACTCTGCACCCAGGTGACTCTGTCTGCACCCCCAAACTCAGCACTCCAGATCCCGCTCAGGTCGGCCATATGTAGCAGTGGTGGTGCACAGTGGACAGCTATGTGTACTCTCTGGTGTCCCGCACGGCAAGAGGAAGTGGTGTCCCGCACGGCAAGAGGAAGTGCTCAAATGGTCAGTCCGCCCCTGTGCCCTACATTCTATTCTGCATAGACAAAGGCCAAAGTGCAACTCGGGCTGCTGGACAGAACTCTCCCAGGACTGCTGGCGCTATATGGTGCCTTCCACTGCGGTAGATTTATAGATGTAGGTACCCTATCCTGCAGGAGCCGCTGGGTAATTTGGGTTCTCTGCACCTCAACTCCAAGAACACCCTCAGCCCCTATGACACAAAGCTCTTGTACCTTCAACTCGTCTGTGCATTGGCACCAGGAAATAGACACAAGACTGTTTAGTGGTAAATGGACTCAATCTATGGGTACGGGTTGGAGTAAGTGGTGGTTTGAGCCTAAATGAGCACACAGATGGTAGGTCCAGAAACAGTCCACTAGACAGTATAATCGCTATGCCGAGGTAACTTAGAATAGAGTTCTGTACCACTAGACTGGGACTGACTCATGAATCAGCAAAGTCAGCAATAAACAGAGCAAATACGCATTAACTGCAATGTGAGTAATGAGACTACAACTCCTCCAGAGTGCACTCCAGGAGGATGGCTAGGACATGGTGCAATGTCCCCTGAGAGATACCTCTTACCATAAGCCATAGGTGAGGGTCCCTGTGTAGCAGCTGTGAAGGGAGAGTCTTTAGTCCTAACCCTTCAGCCGGCTAGCGTTGGGCCCAATTGTACCATTGGTGTACATGAGAATAGTCCCAGTCAAGCTTGCAGGCCGCAATATGGCTACTAGATGGCTGTATGGTCATTTCCTAAAGGCTTGAGCAGGGGCAGACTGACAACTCATGGGGCCCTGGCCAATAGGGGATCATGGGGTCCCTGTGTCCTTGCCCACACTCAAAGCACACCCAAAAAGCCTATAAAAAAGGTACTAGTGGCATTTCATGGGTCCCCCTACTGACCCCCGGGTCCTCAGGCAGTGCTTGAATGGTCAGTCTGCCCCTGGGGGTGAGTCTTTCCAGCAGCAGATCCTAAATCCCCATAGCAGCAGCTCATCAGCTCCAGTGATATTGCAGCTCAGTATCCGGTCACACGCAGCGATTAGTCCACCCTCTGCTCTGCACCCAGGTCACTCTGTCGGCACCCCCAAACTCAGCACTCCAGATCCCGCTCAGGTCAGCGATATGTAGCAGCGGTGGTGCACAATGAACAGCTATGTGTACTCTCTGGTGTCCTGCATGGCAAGAGGAAGTGGTGTCCCGTACAGCATGAGAAAATGCAACTCTTTCCCCTCCTCCTGGCAATCTCCATCTGGGAAATGTAGTTTAAAAATGTTTGATTACAGTAGAGCTGCTGGACTACAGGTCCCACAGTGCAGTGCTGCCTGGCTCAGTCTGTTGAACTCTTCCTGCTCAGCAGCTCCCTCCTCTGGCTGATATAGCCATTAACTAGTTCAGCACCGCAGGTCTGCAGCTACAGAGTGCAGCTGCAGCCAGTGTTTTTCTCACTCTCCATTCTTAGCCAAGCACCTGACTACATAGAAAAGGCCAAAAGAAAGTGTAAATGTGAAGGTACATGCCAAAAATTATAGGTGAATTCCTCAGGGTAGCCCAGACTACTAGACAAAACTCTCCCAGAATTGCTGGCACCATATGGGACCTTCCATGGCGGTAGATTTATGGAAAAGACCAAAGTACTTTCCGAAAATGTTCTTCTGCATAGGTAAGGGCCGAAGGGCAGCTTAGGCTGCTGTGACCCCATTAGTGGGGCCACAGCACCGGCTGATTTTTGAGCGACCATCAAATTTGAATGATCGGGCGTGTTAGAATTTTTTTTGAAAAACGAACGAACTTCTAATCAATGATGGGAGAATTGTGTGAGAAATGGAATTGATGTGAGCCGTGACCTGGAAAATTCTTAGCCACGAAAATTCTTTTCTGTAGCAACATGAGGTGAAATTAACTACTTCCCGTCCGGCCGCTGTATATAAATAGCCGGAGGGTGGCAGTCCAGGGGCGGGTTGCCGTTCATAAATGGCGCCCGCCATTTTGGATTGTGTGCGCTCCCTGGGAGTGCCTGCAGCACCATGATCCAGTGCCCGCTGTGTCCTCCAAACACCGATTGCTGTACGGGACTTCTGTGTGAGGTCCCGATCATGTGATCACTGATTGGCCAATCAGTGATCACATGCAGAGTAGTAAGCAAGATGTCACTTCTGACATCATTGCTCACTACGTGTGAAATCTGTGAATGATCACAGAGATCACATGGTACAGGGCCATTCACAACAGCCTTGTACCATGTGACAAGTTGTGACCAATCACAGCTCACACAGTATTTCTCAATGGCTGCAAGAATGCAGCCAGAGAGAAGGAGAAATTATTGCTTTTACAGCCTTTATGGGTGTAAAAGCAATCAGTGTAAAAAAACAAAAATCGTCATCATCCCCCCACAAGCAGTACAGTGTCACCATGGCGACAATGTACTGCTAGGGTGACAGCATGCAAAAAAAAAACAAAAAAACATAAATAGAAATATAAAAAAAATTTTTTTGAAAAATTATAATTTTTGGTTATAAACTAATTTGGGTTTTTTTTTTTACTAAAAAGATAACGGAATAAATTTTGGCCAAGATTTATAGAGAAAGATTATTTATTTGCAAAATTTTAGAAGAAAAACATTTTTTTCAAAATGTTTGGACTTTTTAATTTATATAGCAAAATCCCAGCGGTGAATAAATACCACCAAAATAAAGTTTTATCTGTCTCAAAAAAATGCAAAAAAATTCCTATGGGTACAGTGTTGCATGACCGCGCAATTGTCATTCAAAGTGTGATAGCGCTGAAAGCTGAAAAATTGGCCTGGACAGGAAGGGGGGGGGAAGTGTCCGGACTGGAAGGGGGGGAAAGTGTCCGGACTGGAAGGGGGGGAAAGTGTCCGGACTGGAAGGGGGGGGGGAAAGTGTCCGGACTGGAAGGGGGGTGAAAGTGTCCGGACTGGAAGGGGGGGAAAGTGTCCAGACTGGAAGGGGGGGAAAGTGTCCGGACTGGAAGGGGGGGGGGGGGGGAAAGTGTCCGGACTGGAAGGGGGGTGAAAGTGTCCGGACTGGGGGGGGGGAAGTTTCTGGACTGGAAGGGGGGGGGGAGTTTCTGGACTGGAAGGGGGGGAAAGTGTCCGGACTGGAAGGGGGTGAATGTGTCCGGACTGGAAGGGGGGGGGGAAGTGTCCGGACTGGAAGGGGGGGGGAAGTGTCCGGACTGGAAGGGGGGGGGAAGTGTCCGGACTGGAAGGGGGTGAAAGCGTCTGGACTGGAAGGGGGGGGTGGAAGTGTCTGGACTGGAAGTGGGGGGGGAAAGTGTCCGGACTGGAAGGGGGTGAAAGCGTCCGGACTGGAAGGGGGGGGTGGAAGTGTCTGGACTGGAAGTGGGGGGGGGAAGTGTCCGGACTGGACGGGGGTGAAAGTGTCCGGACTGGACGGGGGTGAAAGTGTCCGGACTGGGGGGGGGGGAGTTTCTGGACTGGAAGGGGGGGGGAGTGTCCGGACTGGAAGGGGGGGAAAGTGTCCGGACTGGAAGGGGGTGAAAGCGTCCGGACTGGAAGGGGGGGAAAGCGTCCGGACTGGAAGGGGGGTGAAAGCGTCCGGACTGGAAGGGGGGGGGGAAGTGTCTGGACTGGAAGGGGGGGGGGGGAAGTGTCCGGACTGGAAGGGGGTGAAAGCGTCCGGACTGGACGGGGGTGAAAGTGTCCGGACTGGGGTGAAAGTGTCCGGACTGGACGGGGGGAAAGTGTCCGGACTGGGGGGGGGGGGGGGAAGTTTCTGGACTGGAAGGGGGGGGAGTGTCCGGACTGGAAGGGGGGGGAGTTTCTGGACTGGAAGGGGGGGAAGTGTCCGGACTGGAAGGGGGTGAAAGCGTCCGGACTGGACGGGGGTGAAAGTGTCCGGACTGGGGTGAAAGTGTCCGGACTGGACGGGGGGAAAGTGTCCGGACTGGGGGGGGGGGGGAAGTTTCTGGACTGGAAGGGGGGGGAGTGTCCGGACTGGAAGGGGGGGGAGTTTCTGGACTGGAAGGGGGGGAAAGTGTCCGGACTGGAAGGGGGTGAAAGTGTCCGGACTGGAAGGGGGGGGGGGGAAGTGTCCGGACTGGAAGGGGGTGAAAGCGTCTGGACTGGAAGGGGGGGGGGGGGAAGTGTCCGGACTGGAAGGGGGTGAAAGCGTCCGGACTGGAAGGGGGGGGGGGGAAGTGTCCGGACTGGACGGGGGTGAAAGTGTCCGGACTGGACGGGGGTGAAAGTGTCCGGACTGGACGGGGGTGAAAGTGTCCGGACTGGACGGGGGTGAAAGTGTCCGGACTGGGGGGGGGGGAGTTTCTGGACTGGAAGGGGGGGAGTTTCTGGACTGGAAGGGGGGGGAGTGTCCGGACTGGAAGGGGGGGAAAGTGTCCGGACTGGAAGGGGGTGAAAGCGTCCGGACTGGAAGGGGGGGAAAGCGTCCGGACTGGAAGGGGGGGGGAAGCGTCCGGACTGGAAGGGGGGGGGGGAAGTGTCCGGACTGGAAGGGGGGGGGGAAGTGTCCGGACTGGAAGGGGGTGAAAGCGTCCGGACTGGAAGGGGGGGAAAGCGTCCGGACTGGAAGGGGGGGGGAAGCGTCCGGACTGGAAGGGGGGGGGGAAGTGTCCGGACTGGAAGGGGGGGGGGGGAAGTGTCCGGACTGGAAGGGGGTGAAAGCGTCCGGACTGGAAGGGGGGGAAAGTGTCCAGACTGGAAGGGGGGGTGAAAGCTTCCGGACTGGACGGGGGTGAAAGTGTCCGGACTGGACGGGGGGAAAGTGTCCGGACTGGGGGGGGGGGAGTTTCTGGACCGGAAGGGGGGGGGAGTGTCCGGACTGGAAAGGGGGGGGGAGTTTCTGGACTGGAAGGGGGTGAAAGTGTCCGGACTGGAAGGGGGTGAAAGCGTCCGGACTGGAAGGGGGGGGGAAAGTGTCCGGACTGGAAGGGGGGGAAAGCGTCCGGACTGGAAGGGGGGGGGAAGTGTCCGGACTGGAAGGGGGGGAAAGCGTCCGGACTGGAAGGGGGGGAAAGCGTCCGGACTGGAAGGGGGGGAAAGCGTCCGGACTGGAAGGGGGGGAAAGCGTCCGGACTGGAAGGGGGGGAAAGCGTCCGGACTGGAAGGGGGGGAAAGTGTCCGGACTGGAAGGGGGGGTGAAAGCGTCCGGACTGGACGGGGGTGAAAGTGTCCGGACTGGAAGGGGAGGAAAGTGTCCGGACTGGAAGGGGGTGAAAGCGTCCGGACTGGAAGGGGGTGAAAGTGTCCGGACTGGAAGGGGGGGTGAAAGCGTCCGGACTGGACGGGGGTGAAAGTGTCCGGACTGGGGGGGGGGGAAGTTTCTGGACCGGAAGGGGGGGGGAGTGTCCGGACTGGAAGGGGGGGGGGAGTTTCTGGACTGGAAGGGGGTGAAAGCGTCCGGACTGGAAGGGGGGGGGAAAGTGTCCGGACTGGACGGGGGGAAAGTGTCCGGACTGGGGGGGGGGGAAGTTTCTGGACCGGAAGGGGGGGGAGTGTCCGGACTGGAAGGGGGGGGAGTGTCCGGACTGGAAGGGGGGGGGAGTTTCTGGACTGGAAGGGGGTGAAAGCGTCCGGACTGGAAGGGGGGGGGAAAGCGTCCGGACTGGAAGGGGGGGGGAAAGTGTCCGGACTGGAAGGGGGGGAAAGTGTCCGGACATGAAGTGGTTAAAGGCTTGTTTCTTCGAATTCCTAAATCAATGGTGACGCCGTCGGGTTACAAAATGCACGAAATCTCCGATTTTCTAAAGAAAATTTGTTCTGGATCTGACCCGTGTATGGCCGCTTTAGTTCTGATTTAGGGCCCATTCACAACAGCAGACATGCGTTACAGGTGCGCATTAGGCGTAGCCCTTGTTGTGTGCTGCGCACGCGTGCTGTGGTGCAACATTTGCAGTGTTTTTTTTTTTTTTAAACTTTATTAAACCTGACAATTCATTCAGCTCTATGCATGGCTGCCTGTTGCGATACGCCATCAAAACGCAGCGCGCTGAGTAAAGGTGTAACATTACCTACTATTTTTTTTTTTTGCAGAGGGATGGTGTCACGTGAAGAAATAGGACATACGGCAACTTGCTTTGTCTTTGTGTTGGAGAACTCTGCCCAGCATAGGGGCTCTTAGGAACAAGCTCTTGGGGGGGAAGGGGTTCTGTAGTCCGGGAGAAAGAAGTGGGCAGGGCTGACTACGGTGCAGTGCAGCAGAGGTGGCGTTGTCAGCTCTCTACCTTCATCGAGGGATTTTTTTTTTCTTTTCTTACGAAGTTACAGATTTGACAAGAATGAAATGACAGCTGACGTGACATTCGATGAGTTTTTCGTTTTTGGAGCGATCTCAAGTTTACGGCTCCCCATCATTAGGCGTCCAATCCGCACCGTGATGAGTCTGAAGGACAGATATCCTCCAGCTCCTCACCCAGCAATTATGAAAGGCCGACCCCACACCTGACACCGACATTTATTTTTTCACCGCCGAGGATCCAGACCCCTCCGACTTTCATCTGAGCGAGCGCCGGGGACCCTCCTCCGATAAATACAGTTTATCCTCATACATTATTGAAATATCCAGCGGGGACGCGGAGGAAATCTCAGATGAAAGCAGGAAACGTGTTGGGTTCTCGGGGGGGGCGGTATTAGATCGGATTCCGCCATAACAGCTCAGCGTGAAGTCTGAATTTTAATAAAAGTTTTGTCTTGAGAGATGGCAGGCCTGAGGAGCGGGGGAGGGGAGGGGGGGGCTTAATGTCACAGCGCTGATTATATACTCTGCTGGCAGAAGAGAACGCGCTCGCTGTCAGGTGACCAACCCTACTGGACCTCCGAAGACCCAACTCCAGCAAAAACGTATTTCATTTTTATTATTTATTAAGGAAGTAAGGAAGGGTCAGATTCTCATTGCTATTTGTACCCCTAAATTATTGATATCTTGTACTTATATATGTTATACATTATTATAATCATATACCCCACTGTGTACTGCCAAAAGTATTGGCCCCGCCCTCCAAATCATGTGATTCAGGTGTTCCAATCCCCTCCCAATCATGTGATTCAGGTGTTCCAATCCCCTCCATATCATGTGATTCAGGTGTTCCAATCCCCTCCATATCATGGGATTCAGGTGTTCCAATCCCCTCCATATCATGGGATTCAGGTGTTCCAATCCCCTCCAATCATGTGATTCAGGTGTTCCTATCCCCTCCATATCATGTGATTCAGGTGTCCCAATCCCCTCCCAATCATGTGATTCAGGTGTTCCAATCCCTTCCCAAATCATGTGATTCAGGTGTTCCAATCCCCTCCCAAATCATGTGATTCAGATGTTCTAATCCCCTCCATATCATATGCTTCAGGTATTCCAATCCCCTCCATATCAGGTGATTCAGGTGTTCCAATCCCCTCCCAATCATGTGATTTCAGGTGTTCCAATCCCCTCCATATCACGTGATTCAGGTGTCCCAATCCCCTCCCAATCATGGGATTCAGGTGTTCCAATCCCTTCCCAAATCATGTGATTCAGATGTTCCAATCCCCTACCATATCGTGTGATTCAGGTGTTCCAATCCCCTCCCAAATCAAGTGATTCAGGTGTTCCAATCCCCTACCATATCGTGTGATTCAGGTGTTCCAATCCCCTCCCAAATCATGTGATTCAGATGTTCCAATCCCCTACCATATCGTGTGATTCAGGTGTTCCAATCCCCTACCATATCGTGTGATTCAGGTGTTCCAATCCCCTCCCAAATCATGTGATTCAGATGTTCCAATCCCCTACCATATCATTTGATTCAGGTGTTCCAATCCCCTCCATATCATGTGATTCAGGTGTTCCAATCCCCTCCATATCATGTGATTCAGGTGTTCCAATCCCCTCCATGGACACAGGTGTATACAATCAAGCCCCTAGGCATGCAGACGGCTTCTACAAACATTGGTGAAAGAATGGGTCGCTCTCAGGAGCTCAGTGACTCCAAGCGTGGTCCCGTGATAGGTGGCCACCTGGGCAATAAGTCCATCCGTGACATTTCCTGGCTACTAAATATTCCACGCTCAACTGTTAGTGGGATTATAACAAAGTGGAAGCCACTGGGAACAACAGCCACTCAGCCACCAAGTGGTAGGCCATGTCACATGACAGGGCGGGGTCAGCGCATGCTGAAGCGCACAGTGCGCAGAAGTCGCCAATTGTCTGCAGAGTCAATAGCTAAAGACCTCCAAACTTGGTGTGGCCTTCAGATGAGCCCAACAACAGTGCGTAGAGAGCTTCATGGAATGGGTTTCCATGGCCGAGCAGCTGCATCCAAGCCTTCCATCACCAAGTGCAATGCAAAGCGTCGGATGCCGTGGATTTTCATTCATAAACCGAAAATTACGTTAACCGAGGTGTTTGAAAACTGAGGTGTATTTTATATATATATATATTTTTGTTAAGAAAAGTGTTTATCTTGATTTTATCACCCTGGTGCCCAACATGCAGCCCATGGTGTTAACGTTTACTGCCACTGACCACCAATCTTGGGTGGGGGCTAAAATTCACTGCCATGGTGACCTTTGCCCAGGGGGGATGGGAAGGGTTAATTTTCACTGCCATGACCACCAATGTAGGAGGGGGGGGGGGTGAAATTTCACCACCACGACCAATGATGCAGGGGCTGGTATAGGGGGTTAACTATTACTGGCACTGACCACCAGTGTGGGAGAGGGTGGGAATAAATTTCAGTGTCAAGGCTACCAATGCCCGGAGGGGGGATTTAGAGGATTAGCTAATGCCCCAATGTAAGGGGAGGGGTTTAAATTTCACTACCAGTGACCACCTTTGGGCGGTAGTTAAATTTTATTGCGTGTGTGTGTGTGTGTGTGTGTGTGGGGTTGCGACCAGGCCATGATATTTAGGAGGGGGGCCCAAGACAGCAGGAAGGGGGCCTGCTGCAGAACATATGAAAGGGTATCTCTGCGGGACCTCGCAATGCGAGTAAAGGTCAGTAGATCAGTGGGAAGGGCCGCGGGCCCAGATGGAAGGGTCCCCAGCTTGGGGGGTAGGACCCTGGGACCAATGGAAAGGGCCCTTGGACTAGTGGGAAGGTACCTGAGAGCAGTGGCATGAGTCCTGGGACCAATGGAAAGGGCCCTTGGATTAGTGGGAAGGTACCTGTGACCAGTGGCATGGGTCCTGGGACCAATGGAAAGGGCCCTTGGACTACTGGAACGGTACCTGAGACCAGTGGCATTGGCCTTGGGACCAATGGAAAGGGCCCTTGGACCCTGGGCCCAGAGGAAAGGGTCCCTGGCTTGAAGCATAGGACCCTGGGACCAGAGGAAAGGGTCCCCGGCTTGAATGATAGGACCCTGGGACCAATGGAAAGGGCCCTTGGACTAGAGAGAAGGTACCTGGGCCCAATGGAAAGGGCACTTGGACCCTGGGCTTGAGTCAGAGGGGCCCTTCATGATTTCTTGCATCGGGGCCCCAAAGGCTCTAGTTACACCTCTGGCTAGAGTCATTGCACCCCAACTTCTTCAGTGTGCACTGCAATATGCTGCAAATCCAAAAAATGCAGCAGGCTCAGAATTTTTGGGCGTTGAGATGTGAAATCACTCTGCCATTTTGTGGCCCTCTGGAGGCATCAGGGGCCGCACTTGAGGCCCTCTATAATTTTCCAGATCCACCACTGCTTTATCAAGCAAAATATTATTCACTGGGGGGGTGCAGCTTTAAATGGCAAAATCGGCATTCAGGATGTCGGAATTGACTGACAGCAGCCCCATGAGCTTCCCGAGCCCCCCCCCCCCCCCCCGGCTCCGCTGCAAGGAGTTAAACGCTGAATTAGTGTCAGTTTGGTGGAACTTTTACAGCCAAACTGCTCCATCAGCACCGTCCTATTAATATGCTAATGCAGAACGCCTTGCGCATACGTAATGATGGGGGATATTCATAACGACTCCGACGGCAGAGAGAAGGAATTTCATGTTAACTCGTCTGGCTTTAAACTGTCGCTGAACCCGGCCAGAGACCTCCGAGCCCAAAATCTGAGTCCCCACAAACATCACACATTTCATGGAATGAGGAAGGCCCGCAGCCCGACTGATCCCATTTCGGGGTGAGATTTCGGGGCGACTTTGATCCCTTCTTCGGGTTTTACACATTTCTGAAAATGGTTCTTATATTGATACAAAGTAACGAGGAGGTGAAACTAAATATAACTGTTTAACAAAACCTTTTCTTGGCTTTTAGTTGTAACGGATTGTGGAGGTCAGGAGTGTTATTGGGGTCACTGACCAGAGAGGAGTCCCAGCGATCTTCATCTCAAATGAAGTTCTTTTGAAATGTCCATATAGCTGAGAAACCATGAAATACAAGGACTTTCCTTGGCCACTAATGGTTATAGGAAATAATGGAAGTTAGGAGTGTTATTGGACCAATTGACCAGAAGACCTTCGATCAAAGGCTTGGGAAGACCCAAACTTCAGTGTCAGAGGTCAGAAATTCAATTAGAATAATAGTAATATAAAATACAGGACCGTACTTGGACCATAGACTACAGCTTTCCTCAATCTTCGAACCCCAGAGGAACCCTTGAAATAACGTTTAGGTCTCAGGGAACTGGTGCTAAGGTTAGTCGTTCAGGATCATTGGGAAGAATGTCCGTTACATTGGTGGTCAGTGGGAAGAATGTCCGTTACATTGGTGGTCAGTGGGAAGAATGTCCCTTACATTGGGGGTCAGTGGGAAGAATGTCCCTTACATTGGTGATCATTGGGAAGAATGTCCCTTACATTGGGGGTCAGTGGGAAGAATGTCCCTTACATTGGGGGTCAGTGGGAAGAATGTCCCTTACATTGGGGGTCAGTGGGAAGAATGTCCCTTACATTGTGGGTCAGTGGGAAGAATGTCCCTTACATTGGTGGTCAGTGGGAAGAATGCTCCTTACATTGGTGGTCAGTGGGAAGAAAGTCCCTTACATTGGTGGTCAGTGGGAAGAATGTCCCTTACATTGGTGATCAGTGGGAAGAATGTCCCTTACATTGGGGGGTCAGTGGGAAGAATGTCCCTTACATTGGAGGTCAGTGAGAAGAATGTCCCTTACATTGGTGGTCAGTGGGAAGAATGCTCCTTACATTGGTGGTCAGTGGGAAGAATGCCCCTTACATTGGTGGTCAGTGGGAAGAATGTCCCTTACATTGGGGGTCAGTGGGAAGAATGTCACTTACATTGGGGGTCAGTGGGAAGAATGTCCCTTACATTGGTGGTCAGTGGGAAGAATGTCCCTTACATTGGTGGGTCAGTGGGAAGAATGTCCCTTACATTGGTGATCAGTGGGAAGAATGTTCCTTACATTGGTGGGTCAGTGGGAAGAATGTCCCTTACATTGGTTGTCAGTAGGAAGAATGTCCCTTACATTGGGGGGTCAGTGGGAAGAATGTCCCTTACATTGGGGGGTCAGTGGGAAGAATGTCCCTTACATTGGGGGTCAGTGAAAAGAATGTCCCTTACATTGGTGGTCAGTGGGAAGAATGCTCCTTACATTGGTGGTCAGTGGGAAGAATGTCCCTTACATTGGGGGTCAGTGGGAAGAATGTCCCTTACATTGGTGGTCAGTGGGAAGAATGTCCGTTACATTGGTGATCAGTGGGAAGAATGTCCCTTACATTGGTGGTCAGTGGGAAGAATGTCCCTTACATTGGGGGTCAGTGGGAAGAATGTCCCTTACATTGGTGATCAGTGAGAAGAATGTCCCTTACATTGGGGGTCAGTGGGAAGAATGTCCCTTACATTGGGGGTCCGTGAGAAGAATGTCCCTTACATTGGGGGGTCAGTGGGAAGAATGTCCCTTACATTGGGGGTCAGTGGGAAGAATGTCCCTTACATTGGAGGTCAGTGGGAAGAATGTCCCTTACATTGGGGGGTCAGTGGGAAGAATGTCCCTTACATTGATGATTAGTGGGAAGAATGTCCCTTACATTGGGGGTCAGTGGGAAGAATGTCCCTTACATTGGGGGTCCGTGAGAAGAATGTCCCTTACATTGGGGATCAGTGGGAAGAATGTCCCTTACATTGGTGATCAGTGGGAAGAACGTCCCTTACATTGGTGGTCAGTGGGATGAACGTCCCTTACATTGGGGGTCAGTGGGAAGAATGTCCCTTACATTGGGGGTCAGTGGGAAGAACGTCCCTTACATTGGGGGTCAGTGGGAAGAATGTCCCTTACATTGGGGGTCATTGGGAAGAACGTCCCTTACATTGGTGATCAGTGGGAAGAATGTCCCTTACATTGGTGGTGAGTGGGAAGAATGTCCCTTACATTGGTGGTGAGTGGGAAGAATGTTCCTTACATTGGTGATCAGTGGGAAGAATGCCCCTTACATTGGGGGTCAGTGGGAAGAATGTCCCTTACATTGGGGGTCAGTGGGAAGAATGTCCCTTACATTGGGGGTCAGTGGGAAGAATGTCCCTTACATTGGGGGTCAGTGGGAAGAATGTCCCTTACATTGGTGGTCAGTGGGAAGAATGTCCCTTACATTGGTGATCAGTGGGAAGAATGCCCCTTACATTGGTGGTCAGTGGGAAGAATGTCCCTTACATTGGGGGTCAGTGGGAAGAATGTCCCTTACATTGGGGGTCAGTGGGAAGAATGTCCCTTACATTGGGGGTCAGTGGGAAGAATGTCCCTTACATTGGTGATCAGTGGGAAGAATGCCCCTTACATTGGGGGTCAGTGGGAAGAATGTCCCTTACATTGGTGGTCAGTGGGAAGAATGTCCCTTACATTGGTGGTCAGTGGGAAGAATGTCCCTTACATTGGGGGGTCAGTGGGAAGAATGTCCCTTACATTGGTGGTCAGTGGGAAGAATGTCCCTTACATTGGGGGTCAGTGGGAAGAATGTCCCTTACATTGGGGGTCAGTGGGAAGAATGTCCCTTACATTGGGGGTCAGTGGGAAGAATGTCCCTTACATTGGTGATCAGTGGGAAGAATGTCCCTTACATTGGTGGTCAGTGAGAAGAATGTCCCTTACATTGGTGATCAGTGAGAAGAATGTCCCTTACATTGGGGGTCAGTGGGAAGAATGTCCCTTAGATTGGTGATCAGTGGGAAGAATGTCCCTTACATTGGGGATCAGTGAGAAGAATGTCCCTTACATTGGGGGTCAGTGGGAAGAATGTCCCTTACATTGGTGATCAGTGGGAAGAATGTCCCTTATATTGGTGGTCAGTGAGAAGAATGTCCCTTACATTGGTGGTCAGTGAGAAGAATGTCCCTTACATTGGTGATCAGTGAGAAGAATGTCCCTTACATTGGGGGTCAGTGGGAAGAATGTCCCTTAGATTGGTGATCAGTGGGAAGAATGTCCCTTACATTGGGGGTCAGTGGGAAGAATGTCCCTTACATTGGTGATCAGTGGGAAGAATGTCCCTTACATTGGGGGTCAGTGGGAAGAATGTCCCTTACATTGGTGATCAGTGGGAAGAATGTCCCTTACATTGGGGGTCAGTGGGAAGAATGTCCCTTACATTGGGGGTCAGTGGGAAGAATGTCCCTTACATTGGGGGTCAGTGGGAAGAATGTCCCTTACATTGGTGATAAGTGGGAAGAATGTCCCTTACATTGGTGATCAGTGGGAAGAATGTCCCTTACATTGGGGGTCAGTGGGAAGAATGTCCCTTACATTGGGGGTCAGTGGGAAGAATGTCCCTTACATTGGTGATAAGTGGGAAGAATGTCCCTTACATTGGTGATAAGTGGGAAGAATGTCCCTTACATTGGGGGGTCAGTGGGAAGAATGTCCCTTACATTGGGGGTCAGTGGGAAGAATGTCCCTTACATTGGTGATCAGTGGGAAGAATGTCCCTTACATTGGGGGTCAGTGGGAAGAATGCTCCTTACATTGGGGGTCAGTGGGAAGAATGTCCCTTACATTGGGGGTCAGTGGGAAGAATGCTCCTTACATTGGGGGTCAGTGGGAAGAATGTCCCTTACATTGGTGTACAATGTATGCTGGTTGTCCCCCAGCCAGGAAATGAGGCGGAGCTCTATCTGACTGGCTGCAGCTTCTAATGCGAAATTGTGAAAGCTCCCAATGTGCAGTGACACCAGAGGAAGCCGTTTCAGTTCAGGGGAGGAGCCAGGTAACCTGTGCAAGACTGGAGGGGAGGAGCCGGTACACCTGTTCAAGACTGAAGGGGAGGAGCCGGTACACCTATGCAAGACTGAAGGGGAGGAGCTGGTACACCTGTGCAAGACTGAAGGGGAGGAGCCGCTACACCTGTGCAAGACTGAAGGGGAGGAGCTGGTACACCTGTGCAAGGCTGAAGGGGAGGAGCCGGTACACCTGTGCAAGACTGAAGGGGAGGAGCCGGTACACCTGTGCAAGACTGAAGGGGAGGAGCTGGTACACCTGTGCAAGGCTGAAGGGGAGGATCTGGTACACCTGTGCAAGGCTGAAGGGGAGGATCTGGTACACCTGTGCAAGACTGAAGGGGAGGCCGGAGTGAAGATTTAAAACGTATGTCAAGCTGAATATATTGTTTGGTTGTTGGTTATGTCTGTGGATTGTGACAGGTCCCCTTGGGTAGGCGGGATCAGGGATCGTTGACACTCACAATGTCCAGAGAAATGTCCGGAAACTCTTGACAAGTGCACAGAAAGGAAATCAACTGAAATCAGCGCTGATTGCTCGGCAATCATTGAGGAAGAACGTTACTTTGTGTCCATTACACTGAATGACAGCAGAATGGAAGGCACCATGTTAATTGCTGACCTCTGACCCCGCACTCACATGGATGGTGACCTCTGACCCCACACTTACATGGATGGCGACCTCTGCCTGGCTTTTTCACCCAAACGCAAACAAACCGAGCCGAATCCACACAGCAGGGCGGGGCCGGCGCCCAACGGAGGGCGAGGAGCGACAAACCCTATTATGGTAACAAAGAGAAAACTGGACATAGTTACTAATTATTTCTGAATACCCCCCCCCCCCCAAGGTTAGTCCATGGAGGGGGGTGCTAGATCTGCAAGTTGAACTCCAGACACACATTCACATAAACCTCTATTCACTGGGCTCATTCACTCGGGTGTACGGCGCACATTGCGACGTATTTCTGTCCATTTTCAGTGTGCAGCCAACCATAGTAATGAATGAATAAAGCAGCGATCTCCAAACTGCGGCCCAGGGGCCAGATGTGGCCCTTTACTTGCTTTTATCAGCCCTTGGGGCATTTGTTCCCCCATGTCAGCAACAGTGGGGCTAAGTTCCTGCCATTGGCACCAAGAATGGGGCACTATTCCTCCCACTGACACCAATGATGGGGCACTATTCCTCCCACTGACACCAATGATGGGACACTATTCCTCCCGCTGACACCAATGATGGGGCACTATTCCTCCCACTGACATCAATGATGGGGCACTATTCCTCCCGCTGACACCAATGATGGGGCACTATTCCTCCCGCTGACACCAATGATGGGACACTATTCCTCCCGCTGACACCAATGACGGGGCACTATTCCTCCCACTGATACCAATGATGGGGCACTATTCCTCCCACTGACACCAATGATGGGACACTATTCCTCCCACTGACACCAATGATGGGGCACTATTCCTCCCACTGACACCAATGATGGGGCACTATTCCTCCCTCTGATACCAATGATGGGACACTATTCCTCCCACTGACACCAATGATGGGACACTATTCCTCCCACTGACACCAGGAAATGTTCTACTCCCACTGGCCACAGTCTGCCCCCCTAAAGTTTGAAGGGCGGTAAATTAGCCCTTTGCTTAGAAAGTTTGGAGACCCGGCTTTAAAGCAAACATTTATACTATTGCAGATTACCGATTCTTAGATGTGACGGCTGCATTCGTTTTCTTTTTTAGACTTTCTTTCTTCTATCCTCAAATGATGATCCTGCTCGCAAGTCTGTTGTTTTTCAACAGAACAAGCTCTCCTGCAGATGTAGCAGTTAGAGGGATGAGACAAACCATTAATGACTGACAGGCGTGCTTACAGTGATCAGCTTTTATTTACTCATGTAAATCCTTTATCCCAAAAGGAACAAAACTGTCATTGTAACGGGTTATAAAGTGTGAGTTGAAGTTTGGCTTCAATTTGTTAGTGTATCTAAATCTGCTAGTCCATCTAATGCTCCCTCCCCCTAGAGTGACAATGTTGCTTTCCAAAGGTGCCCCCAGTGCTTCTTCATCCAGAGTGGGGGGGGGGCACTCTAATACAGGAGGGATGTTACTGGCCAGATCACCAGGTGAAAACAGAGGGGAAAAAAATGAAAAAAAAAAAAAAGAAAACTAATGCAGCCGCCACAATTCATGTACAAAATGTAATTCATTTTAATGTTCAAAGCAAACTCCTCCATCCATCCATCCATGTCTCCATCCATCCATCCATCCATGTCTCCATCTATCCATCCATATCTCCATCCATCCATGTCTCCATCTATCCATCCATATCTCCATCCATCCATGTCTCCATCCATCCATCCATATCTCCATCTATCCATCCATGTCTCCATCCATCCATCCATATCTCCATTCATCCATCCATCCATATCTCCATCCATCCATCCATGTCTCCATTCTATCCATCCATATTTCCATCCATCCATCCATGTCTCCATCTATCCATCCATATCTCCATCCATCCATGTCTCCATCTATCCATCCATGTCTCCATCCATCCATGTCTCCATCCATCTATGTCTCCATCCATCCATCCATCCATCCATGTCTCCATCCATCCATGTCTCCATCCATCCATCCATATCTCCATCCATCCATCCATCCATATCTCCATTCATCCATCCATATCTCCATTCATCCATCCATCCATATCTCCATCTATCCATCCATGTCTCCATCCATCTATGTCTCCATCCATCCATCCATGTCTCCATCCATCCATGTCTCCATCCATCCATCCATCCATATCTCCATCCATCCATCCATCCATCCATCCACGTCTCCATCTATCCATCCATATCTCCGTCCATCCATCTCTCCATCCATCCATCCATGTCTCCATCCAGCCATGCCTACATGCTTTATTTTCCTGAGAAATAATTTTTTAAAACACCCCCCTAGCCTTTTTAACTACGGCCATCTTGAGTAAAGGCAGATGATTCGTGTAGCATTGACTTCCTGGAATCCATCTGCCCTTAGTTCAGGCAGGCAGGAGGGTGTGCTTAGCTGAGAAAGCCTCTCTCCCCATTAAGACTGCTGGGATGTATGACATCATTTTCCTAGGCCAGAAACCAGGAAGTAACTGGAGAAATGTATAAAAAGTGTAAAACAAGTAAATATAATATCCCTTCCTATCTATATACTAATACTAGCAGCAAGGGCAGGGGCGGACTGACAACTCATGGGGCCCCCGGGCAATAGGGGATCATGGGGCCCCTGTGTCCTCGCCCAAACTCAAAAAAGCCTATGAAAAATGTACCAGGGGCATCTCATGGGGCCCCCTACTGACCCCGAGCCCTCGGGCAGTGCCCAAGTTTCCAAATGGTCAGTCCGCCCCTGAGCAAGGGGAATAATAATAGTCGATGATGATTGAGAGAGTGAAGTTCGACGTCAATCCGACAACACAGCCTCTGCTGCACTGAGATCCGAAGCAGCCCTGCCCAGGTCTCATCTGCTGGTCCACAGAACAGCTGATATTATAGAGATGGGAGGGGGGGAATAAAAACAATTGGGGGGAGGGGAAATGAGACCTTTTTCCCAACTGCCACTTTGGCGCTCCTTTGCAGACATTTGGCACACATTAGCCAGCCTTGCCTTCTGGCCGATTCAGGCTTTTGTTCCCCATAAATAGCAGCTTTTGCAAACCCAATAATTCTCGGAGCCGAACATTCCTACTTAGGCTCTTGGAAAGCCAAAGAACTAAAACTGGGAAAGGAGCGACGGCGGCAGCTCGGGAGTGAAAAGCCGAGGTTTGTCCTGGGAGGAGTCCGCTGGGTTTTAAGTAACAAATCCTATTTCCATGCCAATGGTTCGCAGGCTTGAGGCACCACCGGTTTGTGCAAAGACAATGGGCAAGACAATATGGCGCTCGATGGGAAGATCAAAATCTTCTTTGGCCTGGACCAAGTTCTGCTTCCACGGGTAATCAGGAGGACAGTTCGCTCCCCTCTCCCCCCCAACCCAACCAACCCAACCTAACCAACCTAACCCAACCCAGCCAACCTAACCCAACCCAACCCAACCCAACCAACCTAACCCAACCCAACCCAACCAACCCAACCCAACCTAACCCAACCTAACCCAACCCAACCAACCTAACCCAACCCAACCCAACCCAACCTAACCCAACCTAACCCAACCTAACCCAACCTAACCCAACCCAACCCAACCCAACCCAACCAACCCAACCTAACCAAACCCAACCCTACACCTAATCTGCTACGCCATAACTTTCGTCAACTCTTCTGTGAATGTGGACAAGACATCAGGCTGTAGGCTACGGTCACGTGACCCGAAGAGTGCAAACACTTGCGGCCAACAAAGTGGAAGAAGAAGGTACCCTACGAAGATGGAAGTTGGCCCGCCAAGAGTGGAAATGATGGAGTTAATATTCCCTGGGAATGGAATTCCATTGAGGACTCGGCAATGACACTCTCTCTCTCCATGTAACATGTCAAAAAAATTGGGGAGAAATGAGAACATTTTCCTAACTGCCACTTTGCCGCTCTTTTGCAGACAGCCTGACGGCAGCAGCTCGGAAATGAAAAGCCGAGGTTTTGCCTGGGAGGAGTCCGCCGGGTTTTAAGTAACAAATCCTATTGCCATGCCAATGGTTCGCAGGCTTGAGGCGCCACCAGTTTGTTAAGCTCACTAGATGCTCCCAAAGACTAAGCTCTTTAATTAGCCACAGCACAAATACGAGCGCTCAGACGGTCCAAAGACAATGGGGAAGACAATATGGCGCTCTATGGGAAAATCAAAATCTTCTTTAGCCTGGACCGAGTTCTGCTTCTGCGGGTAATCGGGAGGACAGTTCGCTCCCCTACCCACCTCCCTACCCCACCGAACCCAACCAACCCAACCCAACCCAACCAACTCAACCTAACCTAACCCAAGCCAACCTAACCCAATCCAACCCTTCACCTAATCTGCTACGCCATAACTTTCGTCAACTCTTCTGTGAAAGTGGACAAGACATCAGGCTGTAGGCTACGGTCACGTGACCCACAGAGTGCAAACACTTGCGGCCAACAAAGTGGAAGAAGAAGAAGGCACCCTACAAAGATGAAAGTTGGCCCGCCAAGAGCGGAAATGATGGAATTAATATTCCCTGGGAATGGAATTCCATTGAGGACTCGGCAATGACACTCTCTCTCTCCATGTAACATGTCAAAAAAAATTGGGGAGAAATGAGAACGTTTTCCTAACTGCCACTTTGCCACTCTTTTGCAGACATTTGGGGCACATTAGCCAGCCTTGCCTTCTGGCCAATTCAGGCTTTTGCTCTCCATAAATAGCGGCTTTTGCAAACCCAATAATTCTCGGAGCCGAACATTTCTACATAGACTCTTGGAAAGCCAAAGAAATAAAAGTGGGAAAGGAATGACGGCGGCAGCTCGGGAGTGAAAAGCCGAGGTTTTTCCTGGGAGGTTTTAAGTAACAAATCCTATTTCCATGCCAATGGTTCGCAGGCTTGAGGCGCCACCGGTTTGCTAAGCTCACTAGATGCTCCTGAAGACTAAAGCTCTTTAATTAGCCGCAGCACAAATACGAGCGCTCAGACGGTGCAAAGACAATGGGCAAGACAATATGGCGCTCGATGGGAAGATTAAAATTTTCTTTAGCCTGGACCAAATTCTGCTTCTATGGGTAATCGGGAGGACAGTTCGCTCCCCTCCCCACCTCCCCACCCAACCCAACCCAATCCAACCAACCCAACCTAACCTAACCCAAGCCAACCTAACTCAATCCAACCCTTCACCTAATCTGCTACGCCAAAACTTTTGTCAACTCTTCTGTGAAAGTGGACAAGACATCAGGCTGTAGGCTACGGTCACGTGACCCGAAGAGTGCAAACACTTGAGGCCAACAAAGTGGAAGAAGAAGAAGGCGCCCTACGAAGATGAAAGTTGGCCCGCCAAGAGTGAAAATGATGGAATTAATATTCCCTGGGAATGGAATTCCATTGAGGACTCGGCAATGACACTCTCTCTCTCCATGTAACATGTCAAAAAAAATTGGGGAGAAATGAGAACGTTTTCCTAACTGCCACTTTGCCACTCTTTTGCAGACATTTGGGGCACATTAGCCAGCCTTGCCTTCTGGCCAATTCAGGCTTTTGCTCTCCATAAATAGCGGCTTTTGCAAACCCAATAATTCTCAGAGCCGAACATTTCTACATAGACTCTTGGAAAGCCAAAGAAATAAAAGTGGGAAAGGAATGACGGCGGCAGCTCGGGAGTGAAAAGCCGAGGTTTTTCCTGGGAGGTTTTAAGTAACAAATCCTATTTCCATGCCAATGGTTCGCAGGCTTGAGGCACCACCGGTTTGCTAAGCTCACTAGATGCTCCCGAAGACTAAAGCTCTTTAATTAGCCGCAGCACAAATACGAGCGCTCAGACGGTGCAAAGACAATGGGCAAGACAATATGGCGCTCGATGGGAAGATTAAAATCTTCTTTAGCCTGGACCAAATTATGCTTCTACGGGTAATCAGGAGGACAGTTCGCTCCCCTCTCCCCCCCAACCCAACCTAACCCAACACAAACTAACCCAACCCAACACAACCTATCCCAACCCAATCCAACCAACCCAACCTAACCCAACCAAACCCAACCCAACCCTTCACCTAATCTGCTACGCCATAACTTTCGTCAACTCTTATCTAACCGTGTTCTGTGGACAGGACGTCAGGCTGTAGGCTATGGTCATGTGACCCAAAGAGTGCCAACACTGGCGGCCAACAAAGTCGAAGAAGAAGGCGCCCTATGAAGATGGAAGTTGGCCCGCCAAGAGCGGAAATGATGGAGTTAATATTCCCTGGGAATGGAATTCCATTGAGGACTCGGCAATGACACTCTCTCTCTCCATGTAACATTGACCGTGCCAGCTCGGAACCTCATCTGCATGACAATGGCCGAGGCCGTGTTACCATTAGCCGACCTTCCGCTATTATTACCTAATGAAAATGTAACCATATTTAACCCCCGGGGATGCAGATTAGTGAGAAAGGAGACTAAGTGGATCCTAAGCCATTGTGCAGCGGGCGAAATAGAGGTGGGGGTGCGGGGACAATTGTCCTGAACCACCCCCCCCCACCACCACCACCACCACCACACAAGCCCCCACCACCACCACCCCTCACAGAGGGGCTCGGGACATCTAGAACTCCGTCCTCTCAGCTGTCCCCAAACCACACAATGGCCAAGTACAGCTTTTGTGGCCTCAACGGCTCTGAGGAGGGGACGAGGGGGGAGCCGAGCGGCTGAAGAGATGGAAAACAATGTGTGAGAAGCAGAGACTGTGCTTTTCCCACACAGCCCAAACTGAGCCCCCCCCCACCCTCAGATCCCCCCTCCGAGAGGGGAGAAGCCCCCAAATACAGCTGATCTGCCACTAGTTGACTTTTTTTTATCCTCTCCCCAACTCTCTTTATTCTCCCCCCCCCCCCCCAGCTCTCTCATTTGCTTATTGTGATCTCAAGGGGTAAAAATCCTTTTATGATGCAAAGAAAAAGGTGTAACCGGCTCGGATTTTCCTGCAGAAGCCCCCCCCCCCCCCGGCATGCCAGGGACCGGTCAGGTGCCCAACTTTAAAGGGCCAATGACAGCGAATCACCAGCTGGCTGCAGCAACCCAAGTATTATTAAAGTGTACATCGCCTTGAAGAAGTCCCCCCCCCCCCCCGAGATGTCCCCCATGTTGTCATGTTACAATGTATTCCCCCCCCGAGATGTCCCCCATGTTGTCATGTTACAATGTATTCCCCCCCGAGATGTCCCCCATGTTGTCATGTTACAATGTATTCCCCCCTCCCCCCCTGAAATGTCCCCCATGTTGTCATGTTACAATGTATTCCCCCCCCGAGATGTCCCCCATGTTGTCATGTTACAATGTATTCCCCCCTCCCCCCTGAAATGTCCCCCATGTTGTCATGTTACAATGTATTCCCCCCCTGAAATGTCCCCCATGTTGTCATGTTACAATGTATTCCCCCCCCCGAGATGTCCCCCATGTTGTCATGTTACAATGTATCCCCCTCCCCCCCGAGATGTCCCCCATGTTGTCATGTTACAATGTATTCCCCCCCTGAAATGTCCCCCATGTTGTCATGTTACAATGTATTCCCCCCCCCCGAGATGTCCCCCATGTTGTCATGTTACAATGTATTCCCCCCCCGAGATGTCCCCCATGTTGTCATGTTACAATGTATTCCCCCCCTGAAATGTCCCCCATGTTGTCATGTTACAATGTATTCCCCCCCCCGAGATGTCCCCCATGTTGTCATGTTACAATGTATCCCCCTCCCCCCCGAGATGTTCCCCATGTTGTCATGTTACAATGTATCCCCCTCCCCCCCGAGATGTCCCCCATGTTGTCATGTTACAATGTATTCCCCCCCCGAGATGTCCCCCATGTTGTCATGTTACAATGTATTCCCCCTCCCCCCTGAAATGTCCCCCATGTTGTCATGTTACAATGTATTCCCCCTCCCCCCTGAAATGTCCCCCATGTTGTCTTGTTACAATGTATTCCCCCTCCCCCCTGAAATGTCCCCCATGTTGTCATGTTACAATGTATTCCCCTCCCCCCTGAAATGTCCCCCATGTTGTCATGTTACAATGTATTCCCCCTCCCCCCTGAAATGCCCCCCATGTTGTCATGTTATAATGTATTCCCCCCTCCCCCCTGAAATGTCCCCCATGTTGTCATGTTACAATGTATTCCCCCTCCCCCCTGAAATGCCCCCCATGTTGTCATGTTACAATGTATTCCCCTCCCCCCTGAAATGTCCCCCATGTTGTCATGTTACAATGTATTCCCCCTCCCCCCTGAAATGCCCCCCATGTTGTCATGTTATAATGTATCCCCCCTCCCCCCCTGAAATGTCCCCCATGTTGTCATGTTACAATGTATTCCCCCTCCCCCCTGAAATGCCCCCCATGTTGTCATGTTACAATGTATTCCCCTCCCCCTGAAATGTCCCCCATGTTGTCATGTTACAAGGTATCCCCCTCCCCCCTGAAATGCCCCCCATGTTGTCATGTTGCAATGTATTCCCCCCCCCCCTGAAATGTCCCCCATGTTGTCATGTTACAATGTATCCCCCCCCCTGAAATGTCCCCCATGTTGTCATGTTACAAGGTATCCCCCTCCCCCCTGAAATGCCCCCCATGTTGTCATGTTACAATGTATTCCCCCCCCTGAAATGTCCCCCATGTTGTCATGTTACAATGTATTCCCCCCCTGAAATATCCCCCATGTTGTCATGTTACAATGTATCCCCCCCCTGAAATGTCCCTCATGTTGTCATGTTACAAGGTATCCCCCTCCCCCCTGAAATGTCCCCCATGTTGTCATGTTACAATGTATCCCCCCCCTGAAATGTCCCCCATGTTGTCATGTTACAATGTATCCCCCCCCCTGAAATGTCCCCCATGTTGTCATGTTACAATGTATTCCCCCCCCCTGAAATGTCCTCCATGTTGTCATGTTATAATGTATTCCCCCCTCCCCCCTGAAATGTCCCCCATGTTGTCATGTTACAATGTATTCCCCCTCCCCCCTGAAATGCCCCCCATGTTGTCATGTTACAATGTATTCCCCCCCCCTGAAATGTCCCCCATGTTGTCATGTTACAATGTATTCCCCCCCCTGAAATGTCCCCCATGTTGTCATGTTACAATGTATTCCCCCCCCTGAAATGTCCTCCATGTTGTCATGTTATAATGTATTCCCCCCTCCCCCCTGAAATGTCCCCCATGTTGTCATGTTATAATGTATTCCCCCCTCCCCCCTGAAATGTCCCCCATGTTGTCATGTTACAATGTATTCCCCCTCCCCCCTGAAATGTCCCCCATGTTGTCATGTTACAATGTATTCCCCCCCCCTGAAATGTCCCCCATGTTGTCATGTTACAATGTATTCCCCCCCCTGAAATGTCCTCCATGTTGTCATGTTACAATGTATTCCCCCCCCTGAAATGTCCCCCATGTTCTCATGTTACAATGTATCCCCCTCCCCCTTGAAATGTTCCCCATATTGTCATGTTACAATGTATTCCCCTCCCCCCTGAAATGTCCCCCATGTTGTCAAGTTATAATGTATTCCCCCCCAGAAATGTCCCCCATGTTGTCATGTTACAATGTATTCCCCCCCCTGAAATGTCCCCCATGTTGTCATGTTACAATGTATTCCCCCCCCCTGAAATGTCCCCCATGTTGTCATGTTACAATATATCCCCCCCCTGAAATGTCCCCCATGTTGTTATGTTACAATGCATCCCCCCCCCCCAAATGTCCCCCATGTTGTCATGTTACAATGTATTCCCCCCCCCAGAAATGTCCCCCATGTTGTCATGTTACAATGTATTCCCCCCCCCTGAAATGTCCCCCATGTTGTCATGTTACAATATATCCCCCCCAGAAATGTCCCCCATGTTGTCATGTTACAATGTATTCCCCCCCCTGAAATGTCCCCCATGTTGTCATGTTACATTGTATTCCCCCCCCTGAAATGTCCCCCATGTTGTCATGTTACAATGTATCCCCCCCCCTGAAATGTCCCCCATGTTGTCATGTTACAATATATCCCCCCCCCCGAAATGTCCCCCATGTTGTCATGTAACAATGTATTCCCCCCCCCCGGAAATGTCCCCCATGTTGTCATGTTGCAATGTATCCCCCCCCCTGAAATGTCCCCCATGTTGTCATGTTACAATGTATCCCCCCCTGAAATGTCCCCCATGTTGTCATGTTACAATAATTCCCCCCCACGAAATGTCCCCCATGTTGTCATGTAACAATGTATTCCCCCCCCCCCCGGAAATGTCCCCCATGTTGTCATGTTACAATGTATTCCCTTCCCCCCTGAAATGTCCCCCATGTTGTCATGTTACAATGTATCCCCCCCCCATGTTGTCATGTTACAGTGTATCCCCCCCCCCCCATGTTACAATGTATTTATCGGGATTGGATGTGATGGACCGACACAAAGTGGCACATAATTGTGAAGTGGAAGGAAAATGAGAAATGGTTTCCAACATTTGTGACAATAAATCTGTGAGAAGTGTGGCGGCATTTGTATTCGGCCCCCCGGAGTCAATACTTTGTAGGACCCCCCTTTGGCTGCAATTCCAGCTGCAAGTATTTTTGGGGATGTCTCTTTGCACATCTAGAGAGGGACATTTCTGCCCATTCTTCTTTGCAGAATCCCTCAAGCTGTCAGATTGGATGGAGGGCGGCTGGGAACAGCAATTTTC
>NW_028319772.1:0-5000 GCF_062004578.1 Staurois parvus
AGTGGGAGGAATAGTGCCCCATCGTTGGTGTCAGTGGGAGGAATAGTGCCCCATCGTTGGTGTCAGTGGGAGGAATAGTGCCCCATCGTTGGTGTCAGTGGGAGGAATAGTGCCCCATCGTTGGTGTCAGTGGGAGGAATAGTGCCTCGTCGTTGGTGTCAGTGGGAGGAATAGTGCCCCGTCATTGGTGTCAGTGGGAGGAATAGTGCCCCATCATTGGTGTCAGTGGGAGGAATAGTGCCCCATCATTGGTGTCAGTTGGAGGAATAGTGCCCCATCATTGGTGTCAGTAGAAGGAATAGCGCCCCATCATTGGTGTCAGTGGGAGGAATAGTGCCCCATCATTGGTGTCAGTGGGAGGAATAGCGTCCCATCATTGGTGTCAGTGGGAGGAATAGTGCCCCATCATTGGTGTCAGTGGGAGGAATAGTGCCCCATCATTGGTGTCAGTGGGAGGAATAGTGTCCCATCATTGGTGTCAGTGGGAGGAATAGTGCCCCATCATTGGTGTCAGTGGGAGGAATAGTGCCCCATCATTGGTATCAATGGGAGGAATAGTGCCCCATCGTTGGTGTCAGTGGGAGGAATAGTGCCCCATCATTGGTGTCAGTGGGAGGAATAGTGCCCCATCACTGGTGTCAGTGGGAGGAATAGTGCCCCATCATTGGTGTCAGTGGGAGGAATAGTGCCCCATCATTGGTATCAATGGGAGGAATAGTGCCCCATCATTGGTGTCAGTGGGAGGAATAGTGCCCCATCATTGGTGTCAGTGGGAGGAATATTGCCCCATCATTGGTGTCAGTGGGAGGAATAGTGCCCCATCATTGGTGTCAGTGGGAGGAATAGTATTCTGTGTCAGGGGGAGGAAAAGTGCCCCAAGGGCAGGATAGAGGCCCCCGGGTCACAGTTTGGGGACTACTGGTTTAGGGGAGTAAATGAGACGACAGAAATGCTCGCAGGGTGAGATGAATCTTCTTAAAATTTCACATTCGGTATTAGGGGGTCTATTTATAAAAACATTTCCCACACAAACATCTCGACATTCACACCGGCTTCACAAACCGTCCCCATAGTGTGTCTGATAGGTGTATTTCCTGTGGTCCTTAGCTCCATCTAGTGGCCATACTGCAGTATTTTCCTGATTGGGGTATTTCAGGAAATATATCACAACATGGCCACTAGATGGAGCTGCTGATCATAGGAAGTAAAGGTATCGGGCGCATATGTGTCAAATACAAGGCCCGAGGGCCATTTCTTGTGGTCCCTGCACCTGCGGCACCCCCTCGTGTCCTCCCCATCTTGTCTCAGCAGATGGCAGCAGAGAGGAGGACAGAACTCCTCCTACAGATCCTGCGCCTCTCTATGCTGCCGCAGCACCCCCTCATCTCTGCCTCCCCTGGTCTCAGCATTGCAGCTGACTCCACCCCTCATCAGGTTCTCTTCCAGACCTCTACCCTCAGCTTCTTCCCCGCAGCAGCACAAGGTAAGGGGGCACCCTGTGATGTAAGGGAGGGTGGGGGACTCTTGGTTTTGATGGTGGGGTGGGGTGGGGGGTGGCTCTTGACATCTGATGTAAGTTGGGGTGGGGGACTCTTTGCTTTTGATGTAATGGAGGAGGACCAGCATGGTGTCTTGGGATTCCATTCTCATCCTTCAGTCTTTGATGGTGGGGAAGGAGGAGGACCAGCATGGTGTCTTGGGATTCCATTCTCATCCTTCAGTCTTTGATGGTGGGGATGGAGGAGGACCAGCATGGTGTCTTGGGATTCCATTCCCATCCTCCAGTCGTTGATGATGGGGATGGAGGAGGACCAGCATAGTGTGTTGGGATTCCATTCCCATCCTCCAGTCTTTGATGGTGGGGATGGAGGAGGACCAGCATAGTGTCTTGGGATTCCATTCTCATCCTCCAGTCTTTGATGGTGGGGAAGGAGGAGGACCAGCATGGTGTCTTGGGATTCCATTCTCATCCTCCAGTCTTTGATGGTGGGGATGGAGGAGGACCAGCATGGTGTGTTGGGATTCCATTCTCATCCTCCTGTCGTTGATGGTGGGGATGGAGGAGGACCAGCATGGTGTCTTGGGATTCCATTCTCATCCTCCAGTCTTTGATGGTGGGGATGGAGGAGGACCAGCATGGTGTCTTGGAATTCCATTCCCATCCTCCAGTCTTTGATGGTGGGGAAGGAGGAGGACCAGCATGGTGTCTTGGGATTCCATTCCCATCCTCCAGTCATTGATGGTGGGGATGGAGGAGGACCAGCATGGTGTGTTGGGATTCCATTCCCATCCTCCAGTCGTTGACGGTGGGGATGGAGGAGGACCAGCATAGTGTCTTGGGATTCCATTCCCATCCTCCAGTCGTTGACGGTGGGGATGGAGGAGGACCAGCATGGTGTGTTGGGATTCCATTCCCATCCTCCAGTCGTTGACGGTGGGGATGGAAGAGGACCAGCATGGTGTGTTGGGATTCCATTCCCATCCTCCAGTCGTTGACGGTGGGGATGGAGGAGGACCAGCATAGTGTCTTGGGATTCCATTCCCATCCTCCAGTCTTTGATGGTGGGGATGGAGGAGGACCAGCATGGTGTGTTGGGATTCCATTCCCATCCTCCAGTCTTTGATGGTGGGGATGGAGGAGGACCAGCATGGTGTGTTGGGATTCCATTCCCATCCTCCAGTCGTTGATGGTGGGGATGGAGGAGGACCAGCATAGTGTCTTGGGATTCCATTCCCATCCTCCAGTCGTTGATGGTGGGGATGGAGGAGGACCAGCATAGTGTCTTGGGATTCCATTCCCATCCTCCAGTCGTTGATGGTGGGGATGGAGGAGGACCAGCATGGTGTGTTGGGATTCCATTCCCATCCTCCAGTCGTTGATGATGGGGATGGAGGAGGACCAGCATGGTGTGTTGGGATTCCATTCCCATCCTCCTGTCGTTGATGGTGGGGATGGAGGAGGACCAGCATGGTGTGTTAGGATTCCATTCCCATCCTCCAGTCATTGATGGTGGGGATGGAGGAGGACCAGCATGGTGTCTTGGGATTCCATTCCCATCCTCCTGTCGTTGATGGTGGGGATGGAGGAGGACCAGCATGGTGTGTTAGGATTCCATTCCCATCCTCCAGTCATTGATGGTGGGGATGGAGGAGGACCAGCATGGTGTCTTGGGATTCCATTCCCATCCTCCAGTCGTTGATGATGGGGATGGAGGAGGACCAGCATGGTGTCTTGGGATTCCATTCCCATCCTCCAGTCGTTGATGGTGGGGATGGAGGAGGACCAGCATAGTGTCTTGGGATTCCATTCCCATCCTCCAGTCGTTGATGGTGGGGATGGAGGAGGACCAGCATGGTGTCTTGGGATTCCATTCCCATCCTCCAGTCGTTGATGGTGGGGATGGAGGAGGACCAGCATGGTGTCTTGGGATTCCATTCCCATCCTCCAGTCGTTGATGGTGGGGATGGAGGAGGACCAGCATGGTGTGTTGGGATTCCATTCCCATCCTCCAGTCGTTGATGGTGGGGATGGAGGAGGACCAGCATGGTGTCTTGGGATTCCATTCCCATCCTCCAGTCGTTGATGGTGGGGATGGAGGAGGACCAGCATGGTGTGTTGGGATTCCATTCCCATCCTCCAGTCGTTGATGATGGGGATGGAGGAGGACCAGCATGGTGTCTTGGGATTCCATTCCCATCCTCCAGTCGTTGATGGTGGGGATGGAGGAGGACCAGCATGGTGTGTTGGGATTCCATTCCCATCCTCCAGTCGTTGATGATGGGGATGGAGGAGGACCAGCATGGTGTGTTGGGATTCCATTCCCATCCTCCAGTCGTTGATGGTGGGGATGGAGGAGGACCAGCATGGTGTCTTGGGATTCCATTCCCATCCTCCAGTCGTTGATGGTGGGGATGGAGGAGGACCAGCATGGTGTGTTGGGACAAGAAGGCTTTTCTTCAGTGGGAACACCACGCTGCACCTCCAGTACTGAATGTACGCAATGGTAAGGGGTGCTGGAGGGTCCGATGATGCTGTTTGCGGGGGGGTTCTATTGACAAGTTGTGATCTATTGTTGATGGAGGGGTCTATTGTTGGTAGGGAGATCTCTTATGTTGCTGGGAGGGATCTACAGTTGGAGAGATTTATTGTTTCTTGCTGCTGGAGGGTCTATTAATATTGGCTGCTGAGAGAAGTTTTGTTGCTGGCAGGGGTCTATTGTTGCCGGGAGGGGTGGGGTGGGGCGTGGTGTATTAAGTTGCAGAGGTCCTATTGTTGTTGGGGGATCTATTGTTGCTGGGGGGCATTTGTTTCTGACTACTGGAAGGTATAGTAATGCCGGCAGCTGGGAGATGTTTTGGTGCTGGCAGGAGTCTATTGTTCCTGTAGTGGATCTATTTTTGCTGGGGGATATTTTGTTGCAGAGGTCCTATTGTTGCATGAGGGGTCTATTGTTGCTGGGGGATCTATTATTCCTGTAGTGGATCTGTTGGTGCTGGGGGATATTTTGTTGCAGAGGTCCTATTGTTGCCAGGGATCTATTGTTGTTGGGGGTATTTGTTTCTGACTACAGGAAGGTCTAGTAATGCCGGCAGCTGGGGGATGTTTTGGTGCTGGTATGAGCCTATTGTTCCTGTAGTGGATCTATTGGTGCTGGGGGATATTTTGTTGCAGAGGTCCTATTGTTGCTGGGGATCTATTGTTGCTGGGGGATTTATTGTTGCCGGGATATTTTGTTGCAGAGGTCCTATTGTTGCTGGGGGATCTATTGTTGCCGGGGTATTTTTGTTGCAGACGTCCTATTGTTGCTGGGGATCTATTGTTGCTGGGGGATATTTTGTTGCAGAGGTCCTATTGTTGCTGGGGATCTATTGTTGCTGGGGGATATTTTGTTGCAGAGGTCCTATTGTTGCTGGGGATATTTTGTTGCCGGGGGATCTATCTATTGTTGCAGAGGTCCTATTGTTGCAGGGGATCTATTGTTGCTGGGGATATTTTCTTG